>NW_018165541.1:239628-286664 GCF_001263595.1 Phalaenopsis equestris
TTAGGTAACTTTTGTTACCTAAGATGTAATTAACTATAAGGGCTTGCCTTTATAGGAAGCTTATCCCGAACCCAGCACAATATAAACCCTATTTAATTCCTTATATTCAATAGGGGAACTTGTCGGCCAATACATTGGTTTCGCAGACCAAACGGATGTCATAACTTTCTTTAGTTTATTTGATCGAGCCTCACTCTCAATTCTTGCGTTCATCCTTCGGGATAGATACATGATTTGAGATAAAGTGCTCTTTCATCTAAACTATGAAAATTATGGGGTCAGTTTGACTTCATCTTTTTCAAAACTAAATTTTTTAAAACGTCCTTTCGAAGCGGGCAACGGGATTTCAATTCCGATGACCGGCAGCTTCTTACGGGCAAACCCCACACCAAAAATAGTGCCGACAGTAGATATTCAACAATTGATTGTTGCCAATCATATTCATCTTTCTTGATAATGACTGTTACTATTGTGTCCTCACCAATTTTTTTGGAGATTATTAATATCAGTTTGAGAAAGAACCTGTCAGCCTTGCATAAAAATCAAAACATAGTCCTCCTCCATATAGGCAAACTCTTTAGCAAGCTTAGCCAGAGTGTCTGCTAATGAGTTGTATCACATCAAAATTTGGAAGAACGTGACATTTGGGACTTATTATATTAATTTCATTATATAGTGAAGTATTATGCAAGCCTAGGTTTCAGAGTCATATATCTCTCAACAACTTGGTTGATAATTAGTTGGGAATCTCCGTAGATGTTGTTATTTTTAATTTCCATTAAAATTGCCAGGTCTAAGCCAGTTATAAGTGCCTCGTATTTAGCTTTATTGTTAGTGTAGGGTTCTATCAAATGGTAAGAAAATGACATCATCATTTTGTTCAGAGTGATGAAAACCAACCCTACACCTGCCTTGCAGGGAAAAATGGTTTGTTCGTCTTTATCTTTATGATTCGAAGAGGCTCCATCAAAGTATAACTCCCAACATTAAGTGTTAGTATCTGCAAGATTTAATATTTGTTAATGAGGGAAGTCTTCATTGAGTGGTGATTCTGTCGGTATCGGATGGGGTGCTAGGAAGTTTGCCAAATTTTGTTCCTTGACAGCACGCAGTGGCATGAATGTTTTTTCGAACTAGAGTAATATCATTTCAAATCTAGCTAGTCTTCTAGAGAGTGTTGGTTGAGTCATTAGATATCGTAAATGATTGAATCCTAAGATGAGAGTCACTTTATGAGAGAGCATGTAATTTATTAGCTTTTGAACTACAAAAAATAAAGCTAAGCAATGCTTCTCAATTGTAGGACATCTTATTTCAGTCAAAATTATATGAATGGCTTAAATAGTACAATTCATTACCCTCGTCATTGGCTTGGGCTAACAAAGCTCCAAAAGAGTCATATAATGCCACAATGTAAAGGACTAGAGGCCTTCCCAAAATAGGGGCTACTAAAACAGGTGGTGTTGTCAAGTATTGTTTGATATTTTCAAAAGCATGTTTGCACTTGTCATCCCACACAAATTTGAGATCTTTCTTGGTTAAGGTGTGAGAGCTTGACACTTACCTAAAAAATTGGAAATAAAACATCTTATATATGCTAATTTTTCTTGCAAAATTGGGTCAAATTTTTTGGAGGAGGCATAATTAAGATGGCTTTAATTTTTAGAGGGTCAATTACGATCCCATGATGTCAAACAACAAATCCAAAAAGCTTCCCTGAACTAACACCAAAGACCTACTTTAAGGGATTCATTTTAAGATTAAATTTTCATAATCATTCAAAGACGATTCTCAAATAGTACACATGGTCATCCTTTTGTTTGCTTTTAATGACTAAGTCATCTACAAAACACTTAACCTGATTGTGGATAAGTTGGTTGAAGTTCCTTTTCATAGACCGCTGATATTTTGCACTAGCATTCTTAAGTTTGAAGGGAATTGCTTTATATTAATAAATCCTAATGGGTGTTCAGAAGGCAGTGTTTGGCTCATCTTCTAGAGATATTTTAATTTCGTTATACCCTAATGATCCATCCATAAATGAGAAGATTGGATATGCTAATGTAGTATCCACCATTAACTCTGGGATTAATAGAGGGGATTAATTATTTAGGCAAGCCTTATTTAGATCTCTGAAATCTACACAGATTTAGATATGATAATTTTTCTTTCTTACAGGCACTGTGTTGGACAACTAGGTTGAATATTTTTCTTCTCGAACAAAGTTGGTGTCAATCAATTTATTAGCCTCGGCTATAACTTGTTGTTCGATTTCAGCACACATTCTTTTTTGGAGCTTCTTAACTGGGATTGCAGTTTGGTTTATCCCAAGTTTATGAACTGCATCTTCTGGAGTGAGTCTGGGCATTTCATCATAATTCCAAGTGAAGCAATTTTTATATTCTTTTAACAGTTGAATTACTTCATTTGCTTCATTGTCATTTCATAACGAACTAATAAATGTTAATTTCTTTTAGTTCATCCTTTGCTGATTTAATCTCTTCTTCAAATTCTAGCAGTACATCTTCAATTGAAAAATCAGGTGTTTCTTTAAAATCATATTTTTTGGTGACAAACAGGCAAAATCGCACATCATCTAGAGGTCCTAATGTACCAAATCCAATATCTTCTTCAGAGTTAAGATTTCATTTTTTATTATTTCATAATTGTTCAAAAAGGTGGGATTGATCTAGTGACTACTGTTTAGGCATCAAACCATTTTCAAAAAATTTTTAAATATATGGAGAATAATGTTCAATAGGGAGTTCCATTAAATTTAGGAGATTTTCATTCTCTAGTTTTACATTTGTTTCAGAACTAGAAGAAGCAAACCCAAGTTGGAACTTGATAGGTTTTCTAACTTCACCATGTACTTCTTTGACCCCTAAACTTTCAACCTTAGATGGAGAGATCGAAGTTAGGGTCATAGCACGTATATAGTGGTTAATTTGTTAATATGTGGACTCAAATTATTTCTTTTTGTCTTCATCTTCTGGAGGTGTTTTTAATAATGGTTCATTTTGAGTCACCAAAATTATCTTCTTCTATTATCCTTCTTTTGAATCAGAATCCAGACATATATTGAATTTTAAAGAATTCCTTAATTTTACCATTAGATAATGTCTCTCTTGTTCTCGTCCCCAGCTTCGACCTCAGATGCGAGTTCGATGAGATTTTTTACCCTTAAATTGTGTCAAAATAAGTTATTTGTCATTTTTCTCTTCATTGTATTATTTACCCATTTTCTTGTTTTTATTCTTTTCTTCTGCATTTATTATTTTGTCTCTGGAGATTATTGCCGTTCTTTTTGGGGCGTGATATGCAACATCTTCATGTATATCGATTTCAAAGGTTGTAAATTTTTTTTGTGACACAATATTCTTGTCCTTCTTGTAGGTATTTGATACAATGATGCAATGATGAAGAAACCATTTTATATTTATGAAGCCACGGTCCAATGGAAGATGTTTTGGTGTCTATGATGTGGAGTTTTGTCGTTGTCACCAACTCATTAACCTTCAGGAGTAGTGTAATTGACCTTACAGTTTTTTCTCCTTTTTGGTTAAATCCTCATAAAATCATTTTGTATTTTCTTAGCATATAAGCGTTGATGTCCAAATAGGCAAGAGTTCTTAGGTTCATAATTTCTATTGGAGCAATAGGGTCAATTAGCACTCTTGGAAGTGTAATGTTGTCAATTTTTACTGAAATGTTGAGGAGGCGATTATGTTCAGTTGTACCCAGTAACAAGTCATCATTAGAGAATGTGACTTTAGGCTATTATTCAAATGAATAAGCCTTGTTTAAGGAAATAATAGCAAGTTAAGTTAATCAGAATTCACGATCTAAAAGGGCTTTTATTAATGATTCCCTCATTTCCTCGGAAAAAATGAGGGCATCATAGATGCTTACTTTTTTTGGTAGTGCTCTCAAATGGGCTGAGACGTTGTAATCTACCTTGTTATGCACCGAAGAAATATTTCTCTGGTGCTATTATTTTTTTTTCCTTTTTCTTTTGGAGCCATTCTTAGAGGCAGAACTTTTCCACTCCACAAATTAACTTCAATTATTTCTTCTTGTTCATATATTGAACTCAAAGTCTTTCCTAGGAATGCCTCACCTGACTCTTTTTTCTCTAAGTTTGATAACTCTAATTCTATGGAAATTGGTATTCCTTATAGTTTGAGTGTAGCAGTGTCATCTTCACTTTCATTGCTATGAAAATTATTGTTGTTATTGAAGGTTTTTTTATTTTCATTGGACCCATCCAGATCGTGTATGATTTGAGTATCATCTACAACATCAAAATTGGATTGATTGTTTTCAGAAGAAGTATTGGAAATAGACAAAACATAAGCAAAATTGAAAGTTTTAGCATTAACTGTCCCTGAAGGGATAAAAAAAATTCATACAATGTCAATGGCTTGAGGGATTTATTCCCTTTGTCTGAGACAACCATTTTAGGAGAATGTGGAGAAGTATAACAAGTGGGAGTATAAGGGGAAAGGTAGTCTCTTCATGATAAAAGCCTACAATCCTCTTGGCTTTCTTCTTCTTTTTCTTGTCTTTCTTGAAAGACTTTGCCATTGATGTTGAAGCTTGAGCATCTGGTAGCTTAGTGAGGATCTTCTTAGAAAATTTATTCGCTGTCACCTCCTAACCTTCTTTATCCTTGTAAGGATTGATAGAAACAAATTCATCATTTTAGATTACATTTATTGAACCTTTTTCAGGCTCTTTCAAGTATTCTTTTGGGATGGATATGTTCCCTAACTTGAAGTTATACTCTAACCAATCCTTGAAGACAAAACACTTCTCGATCTTGTGTCTTAGAATTTTGTGTTAGACATAATAGTTGGGATGAGCTTTCATATCGACTTCTTCCGGTATCCTAGCTTCAAGTAGTTTTAACTCCAGAACTTTTAACAGGCTGTGAAATATCTTTGCGACAGCTTCTGTCTTGAATGGGTATTCCTTTTTCATTTGTTTAGTCATTGATTTCTTTTCTATCTTTTTTTGAGTTGCTTGTGAAAACTGCAGCTGAAGAGATGGTTGCTGTTGTGTTAGGTTGACATTCTAACGTTGTTTTCTTTGTTAGAGTTGCACTTGCATCATTTGCTTGCCTTTTTTTAACACTGAAGCATTCCTTAATTTTTTCTTGAATATTTTGACTGGTCTTCCTTTTTATATCATTTCCATCACATTCTTCTACTTGGCTTCCTCTTGGAGACTGGCAGCTTTACTTAGTAATTTTTCAAATTTCTTTATTGTAAATCCCTTATGCATGAATGCCACCAGTCCATGGATGATTTTAAGTAGGATTTCAATGCCATGTTGTTCCTAGAGTTGTGGTTCACGCTTAATGTTGAGATTTCTCCAGCGGAGGATGTAGTCCACAAGAGTTTCTCTTGGCTTCTTCTTTTCAATCACTAGATCTTCGAATGTTATGTGGTGTTGTACGCCAGCAAAGCACTGAATAAAGAGATTATCTAATTTGGAAAAAAATTTAATAGATACATTATGGAGGTTGGCGTACCAATTGAAAGCAACTCCTGTATGACTTTTAATAAATTGACCAAATAAAAGGGCGTCACTACCCCCCGTGTTGCAACAACTCACACGAAAGTGTGCAACATGCTGATTGGGGTTTCTGATTCCATCAAACATTTTAAAAAGTGGTGGAAAAAAATTTTTAGGATATTGGACAAAATCATATTCCTCTGAGTAGGGTCTACCCTATGGAATTAAAGATCCAACCCTCACCTAAGCAATTGTTTATTTGAACTTCTGTTCTATTAATTGAGTTATGTCTTCTTCTGGGATTCTATTTTGTGTGGAGTCCTTTTTTCTTTGAATCTTCTCTTCCACTTCTATTGGTTCTTTCTTTTTATGAAGATTATTGGACCATTTTTGGTCAAATAATCTCGACAGCTGGCAACGGTACTACTTGAGGTCATTTATGTAGAATTGATAGTGTAGTTGACCGCTACTTCTTTATGTTATAGCTAGTGATTTAGAAATTTAATATTATAATTTTAAAATTTATTTTATAACTTAAGATTTGCCACAATTAAATATTATTCACTAGGTATTAACACAGGTACACATATCATTCAAGAAATATATTATTTTCTTTAAACATCAGTATCGATCCCACACGGAAGGCAGTAAACTATACAGACTTAAGAAAAGCTCTACTAGAATTGAAGGTGTCTTAGCTAAGAAATAGGTTTGTTGGTTGATGTAGACTAAGGAATTCTACAAAACTATTTCTACTGTTCCAAGTTTACTAAATAGTTAAATAAACTAAGCTAAATTAAGAAGAAAGTTCAAGCCAATTAGAAGTTCCCTCCCCCTTGTAATGAAAATAGTAGCTAGTGACAAATAGGAGCATTTATTTTCTCTACCTTTTTCCAAGTGCATAAAGAACTAAGTTAACATAGGATTTGTTTTTGCCTGTCACACTATAAACCACCTAGTTATCTCTGTTAAAATCATCTCCCTATCTATTTGCACTAACCTAAGGAATTTTCCTTCACCCTATAGATTAGTGTGGTTTTCACTAGTTGTTTGAAGTCATAGCCCTCCCGACCTTAGAGGTTTACACAGAATTTTAAAACTAAAACTTGCCAAATTGTAATTTAAATGAAGTTCAAATGAAAGACCAACTCAATTACTAAATTAACATGATTCTAATTAAATTTAGTCCCCCTAAACATGTTGTTATTTCATAAGAAAAGGAAGGAAACAAGTAAATTACTTACATTTCATGGAGAAAACCACAAAGCAGAACATATTATTTAAAATAAAGTCAAGTACTATAAATTAATCCAATACAAGACAATGAAAATGCAAGGAACTTATCTTCTTCTCTGAGAAATGAAGAAATCTCCACTCCAAAGTGTTCTCCTTGAAATCTTACAACACTTTCTTACACCGCTCACAGAATCCGAAGTAAAATATAGAAAAGAAAAGAAAATCTCTCACTCTTCGTTCAATTCCCTCTAGTGTTCTCTTCTTTCTTAATTTACCTAATGTCTCCCCTCAGTCTCTCCATATATTCACTAAAAAAAACCCTCCTTTTTCTGTGAAAAAGTGTTAAAAAACCATCCAGACATTTTTGGCACCTAGGTGCCATTCCCTCTATCGTCTGACTATTTTAACTGGTGCTTATGTGCTAATTTGTGGTTCCTAGGTGCCACTTTCTCTGTAAACTCTACGAGGTTCAGTGTCTAAGCGCCAAGATCTAGCACCGTGGCTTTATGGAGTGGTGCCTATGAGCCACAAGTTATCGCCTAGATGTCAGTTCAGGTCCAAGCCTCCTTTGCTTCACTTGCTCTATTTTGCTCTATTTTCGCCCCAATTCGCTCCATTGCTTAACCTATTATATTTGAAACCAAAAACATGAAAATAATTTTCATTGAAGTGTAATATCATAAAAAATAAGTATAAAATGCAAGAGGAAAGTTAACTTGTTAAATGACATGTCAAAAATCCCTTAAACTTAAACATTACTTGTCTTAGTAATTGTTGACCTCATTTTTGGTTGAGGGCTAGCTTCTTCCTCTTTAGTAGCCTAGGTTCTAGCTATAGGAATTTCCTGTTGACTATTCCTAGAGGACTAGAAAAGGAACCCACAACATTAGAAATTCCAAATTCTTGTTTGCTCAACTTGAAGTTCTGCATATTGGTCCTAACCTCTAGCTAACCTCTAGCACCCTAACCTCTAGCACCTAGTAGGTGGGGTCAGTATGGGGGAACTCAAGGGGAGTCTCCCATAAGATGGTCAGACCTTAAGACTGACCTTCGGTGGTCTGGTGATGGTTGAAATGGCTTGCACACAATAAACTCTCTTGCATACCCCAAACCCTTAGACCACTTGATTTGATCCCATGATTCCTTTTGAAAAGCTCATATGAATGAACCTATACCCCTAGTTTTTAGCTAAGAGGGTTAGAACCAGCATATTGAGCATAAAAAATGAATCATCATATGGCTCCTATTGGTTTGGCATGGCTTCATGACTTTCTTGTCCATTCTAGCCCAAAATTACTTTGGCCCAAAATCACCAAATTACCAAAATATTCCCTATAACCCTAATTTTTGCCAATAATCTCAAAATTACCCAAAATACCCAAATTTGTCCAAAAATCATCTCAAACCACTCACCACTACCTAAATTGGCCAAAATTCAGCAAAATCACCAAATTCTCAAAATATCCCCAAAATTGCCAAAAATTACCAAAATGCCCCTCATGACCCAAAAATTTCAATAATTCCAAAAATTCCAAAAAGTTCAAAAATAATCCAAATTATTCCCAATTTAAATTTTTAAACATCAAATTGACCTAATTTGACCAATTTTACCCAATTTGACCAAAATTTTACCCAATTTGACCAAAATTACCCAATTTGACCAAAATCCCCAAATTTGCCCTTAAGGGCCCAATTTCCCTAAATTAGCCTCATTCTTAGCCCAATTGACCCCAATCTTACTCAATTTCAATTCTAAACCAAAATTAAGTATCCCTAACCCTAATATAAACAAAATTTAAGCTCAATTTAACCCAATTGCAAGCCCAATTTCACCCAAATAAAAAAAGCCCCAATTTTGATCGTATGACTAAACCCACCAAATTGGCCTTTGAATTCAAAAAATTCTTCCAAATCCTTCATGAAATATTCCTAAATCAAATTCAACATTAAATTGACCCAAATTTTAGCCCAAAGTCAATCTCAATTCTTAAAGCCCAAGCCCACCATGTTTAAGACAAAAAGCCCAATTTCAATCAAAAGCCCATATAATGATTTTTCTCCCCATCATCCATTCAATTAAAATCACTCTCTAAGTTTAAAATTCATGATCAAATTCTTCCAAATCAAGCCTCATGACAAAATCCACCAAAAATATCATATAAATACAAAATCCCTTCTCATGAAAATTAACCAAGCCACATGCAAGCCATGAAGCCACTCCCAAGCCATAGGTGTGCCATGAGAGTCTTGCCACATCACCAAGCTATTAATAACCAAAGGCCAAAACACTTTCAAACATCTTTAAGATCCTTTTTAGCCCACTTCATGAATCACCCAAACCTCATTCTTATGAAAAATCACTTGGATGGAGACCTCACCATGTTGATTAAGCTGAACCACCTGATTCTCCTCAGCACCCAAACCTTCTTTGGTGGGTGAACCCAGCCCAAACCCATGCTTTGACCCAAAGTGTCCCAAAATGTCCCTTTCACCATTCTATTTTAATCCTATACCTTTACACTTGGCCAACCCCAATTGACTTCACCAAACCCAAGCCCTGACCTCTCTGAGTTAGATGGTGACCTGAGCCTGGCCGGCCGACCACCTAGGCTGTCAGAAAAGTCATGTCTAAATGCTCACCCTTGGCTAAAACTAAAAATTAAACCCATCCAAGATATCCCATCCCAATTGAATTTTTGCACATTGTTGGCATCCACATAAGCATCCCAAAGCACCCATCAATTTCCCCTGATGGCCTCTCTTTCCCCCTCTATTTAAACCCACCCTCTATGGGCAAACTAAGAAAGCTTGAAATTACTTGGGGAAAATCTGTCAAATTGCTTCCAGAGCTTCTTCAAGACCTCTTGAGTTAAACCCAACCATCCTTACCCACTTAAGCCCACTGTTCAAGCACAATTTTGGAGCTCAAATTCATGCTCAAAACAGGACACCCCCCAAAACTCCACCAAACTCAAATTAATTGCACCCACACCATCCCCACAGTGAGAGAAGAAGATAACCCACAAAATCCCCATCACCAAAGCATCTTAAGGTGGACTTTGATCGAACCCCCAAATCGGCCTTGGTCAAATTTGGGTCTAAACATTTCACCATTGCTTGAGGCTTCATCTAGGAGCTCTTTGGACTCAAGGAAAGCTTTTGGAAGCACCCAATTGAGGCCACACCTCTTAGGCAAAGGTATTGAACCATAACACTAAATCGAGCTTCATTTAATTCTCCATGCTTATAGACATGGTTTAAGGCTTGATCAACTATATAAATATGCTCTCTTAGTCAAGACGAGTCTATAGGAACAAACTGTACTTGATTTGGTTAAGTATCGAGCAAGATATTAGGTCTAGAAGTTGGACGGCTCGTGGATTTGATCTGTTGAGGACGATGATTGAGCGCCGTTTGATCAAGCGTGTATCATATGAACTGCCAAGATTGTGTCAAACGGGAGTAGGGTTCATAAAGTGGGGGGTGACTTGGATGGTGACGTCCAATCCAGTGGCGATGCGTGGTCATTCGAAGCGCACGAGGATGAGTTGGATAAGTAGAAAAATAGGCTTTTATTTGAATTATTTAATGACCAGAACTTTAAAAATTCATATTTTGGTTTAAAAAATCAAAAAAATAAAATAAAAATACCCTCTTGCTCAATGAACCGAGGAGAACAATATGGAAATGTTTTCATGTCATTTGATGAATGTATAATTTTTAATTAATTAAATGGTGTTTTTTATTCTTTTGATTCTCCATTTGCATAAACATTTTACCATGACATGATTTTCGGGGCTTTGATTCTCCTGTCAAGAGGCATCTTCCCGAATTTTTTGAAGGTCAGGGGAGATCTCTATTTTTCAAGTATATCATGCCTATTTTGGTAAAATAATTATAAAAATTAAAATACTCATCAAAAAAATACAAAATTTGTTTTGGTAGGTTCACTGTGGTTAGAGGATCCTAGGAAAAATATAAACTTGGTTTAACTCATTAAAAATAATCCTAATTGTCACCATCCCTAGAAAATAAAATAAAATTAATTTGGAGTAATTATAAATATAAATGACATGAAAATCATTCTTCACTGTAATTTAATCTTAGAGGAGCTTCCCATAAAAATTTTAAGTCAATTGGAGTTAATTTGACCACTCGAATAAATTAAGCAATTAAAATCACATTTTCGGCATTAAAAAAATTATAATAATTAAAAGAAAGCTAAAAAATTATCAAAATGGTTTTCGGAGCTCCTTATAACCAAAGGAACCTAAGAAAAATAAAAATAAAATTAAAATAAATACTTCATTTTTGAGTTATTTTTGGGGATTTAAATAATTAAATGTTAATTAAAAATCATAAAAATTGAAAAATTGTAAAAACACACTAAAATGTCACATTTAACTTGCTAATCACCTAGAACCAATTAAAATAATTTTCCTAATTTTCTAAGTCAAGATATTAATTTCTAAAGGCTTAAAATAAATTTTCTCTGATTTCTCAGTAAAATAATTCCAATAATTAAAGTACAAAATCGCAAATATTCAAAACTTGTTACTTTGGGTTCCTTGGACTCAAAGAGATTTAATAAAAATATAAATCCTAATTTTCTACTTAAACAATATTTTCTATTTAATTAATGCTCAAAACAAACAAATAAGTGTAATAATTAAATTAAACTTTCAAAAATCATGAAAATTGGTCCAAGTGGTCCTCTTACCTAGGTAAACCTCCAATAATTTTCTTAAGGATAGAAGTTTTGTTTTGATTGAGTTATTAAATTTTGATTAAAAAATCTCTATTTTTGCATTAAAAATAATTATAAAATTAAATAAATTTAGAAAAATCACCTTTTCTCCTTTGATGTTTTAATTAATCCATGGATGGGGAATCTTAAAACTTTCAAATCATTTGAGTTTAAATTAATGAATTATAGGGTATTAGGGCCTTAGAGGTAAAATGGCAATTTTGGAATTTATGGCTTAATTAATATTTAGGCTTAACCAATGGGCTAAATGGGCAACAAATGATCTTAGTTGATATATTTTGATGATTGAAATATGAAAGGGATAAATGGTAGAAACCAATCTCATTTGAGTTTTATAAAGGATAAAAGCCCCAATTAAAGGTTTTGAAATGACTTATAATTCATGATAAGGATTAAAGGTATAAACATTTAAATCTTTTTTCTAAAATTACAAATCTATCCATTAAGTTTTTAAAGTCTTAGTAATGAACTAGACTTAATCAAAATTTTGTTTAATGAGATCTAGAAAATTATCTACAACTAATTTAAAGCTTTTTAAAACACTACGAGCCCATCTTTAAAATTAAAGTACTAAGCTCCTTAAATAAACCAAATTGCCCCTAAAGGTCTTTACCTATATAATTTATAAATAAAACATCAAGTGATAATTACCCCATCCATGGGGTTGGGTAGAACATAGTTCATTGAGCATAAGGGTATGATAGGGATGATTTATTAAGCAACATAATGAGTTAAAATAAACTCGGGACTTTTCAAGGGATGACTAGGGCCTGGCCCCTAGATCCTTCTCGTACTCTTTTAGATACCTGGAAGTATGATTAAACTCATTATGCCTTGCTTAATAAATCATCTATACATTTAAATGAATAGGACCCATTAGGATATGACATAGGATCTGGTAAACACGCCTTGAACTTGTACTTCCTAATTTTCTACAAGCATGCTTTAATTCTTGCAAAAATTATATACATATGTCTTGCAAGTACTGTACTTTCAGACGGAGAAACAAGAAAACTCAATAGGTACGCTTTTATAATTTATAGTATCTTCCTTTACTGCACTTTCTTTACTGTACTTTTCCGGCTCATGAACTTGCATGTTAAACAACCTTGTCACCCTGCATTGCAAAACTAATACTTTTAGGATAACCACAAAACTGAAACCAAAACAAAAATTTAAAAATCAAACAAGACAGAATTCACCGCCACAACATTCATAACATGAGACAATTCAAAATTTAATCACAAACATCACAAAAAACCAAAATTGCAATAAATTTAAAACGTCTCTATCAGATGATTGGGAATCCCTCAGATGAGGTAACCTACGGTTGCTAACGAGATTTCCCATGGTCTAAATGAAAGTGTGGAACTCACTAAAATGAGTTTAGTAAATACATTTGGACTAAGTGAATTCAAAAGAAAATAGTGGTGTCGGAACGAGGGAATTGTAGGATCCTAATCAACGTCACTCTAATCAACTTTAATATGCCCCATAATATTTAGATAGTCATAACCTTAGGAAATAATTGATTTGACATCATGACCTGCCACACTAGAAAATGTGACTTCTAAAACATGATATTTTTCTCATTTCCTCAATTGACATTTACAAAACTAAAACCTGTCACTTCATCAAGGAGCTTGGAGCTTTCCTATGGGCAGCATTCTACGACAATGATTTTGGAGGTTTGCTGTGGGCAGCATTCTACAGTAAGAGGATCTACAACAACATATCTTCTCTTTAGAATTAAAAAACAAATCCATAGGAATTTGAGGTTGTTTGCTTATGTGACATAAATCCTTAACTTGTCTTTAGGCCTTTGTATAGCCCTACTATACAACATAAGCCCTAACTCACCTTAGGACTTTGAGGTTGACGTTCGTTACAACCTAAATCCTCACATCTTCCATGCTATTCATTTGATCGTTTTACATGAATGCAAGACTTAACTAATAAAATTTGAAGGATGAAACACTTGAATAATTTCTCTTCGAAACGGAAGCCAAACAGTAGGATAGTTTGGGAAGTCATCGAGGTTTTCCTCAGGATCTCTGACGTCCCCTAGTTCTTCCTCCTTTAGATTCAAAAATAAAATGTTCTGAATTTGAGCCATTCCCCCTTCACACCTCTTCATCTGATCTCATTGAAAAGTCCTATCTCTATGAACTCCTTGAAGATAATATCCCCTTATTTTTATCAAGAGTTTTCTTAGGTGACTTCGGTAGTCTAGAATGTAATTAACTATAGGGGCTTGCCGATATAGGAAGCATTTCCAAACCCAGCTTAAAATAAACTCTATTTAATTTTTTATATTAAATAAGGGAACTTGTCCGCATATAATAAAAATGATTTCACATACCAAACGGATGACATATAATCTTTAGTTTATTTAATCGAGCCTTACAAGTAAATGTCGGCATTAGTTTATTTAATCTTTAGTTTATTTAATCGAGCCTTACAAGTAAATATAGGGGCTTGCCTATGTCGGCATTAGTTTATTTAATCTTTAGTTTATTTAATCGAGCCTTACAAGTAAATGTCGTTATTAGTTTATTTAATCTTTAGTTTATTTAATCGAGCCTTATAAGTAAATATAGAGGCTTGCCTATGTAAGCATTAGTTTATTTAATGGTGTGTCTAGCCTTCGGGGTGGATACATTACTTGCGGTATTATGCTCATTTATTTAAACTACTGGGGACATGAGATCGGTCTGGTCTTGTATCTTCCAAAATCCAAAATACTATTTTTTTCCAAATTATATATATTTAAAATGGTTAAAATGGGTGTTGGGATATCCATCCTAGCAGCCAACAACTTCACAACTCCCAACTTTTTAGTGCCGACAGTAATACTATAATTTAAATATTTACTTTTTGATTTGAGGTAATGAGTTTCTTCAAAGCTTTCTATAATTTTGCTTTAAAATTATTATAGTGCAATCTAAGAAAAATTTTAGGGAATAGGGCTAGAACTAAGGTATCAAAATATTTTGTATTCAGCTTAGGAAACCTGAATTTCTATTTACTTAAAATAAAATTGTAATTTGTCAAACATTGAGATTCCTATAAAGTATTAAAGATTCATTTTAAGCCCCTCTATCAGTAATGCTTTAATTAATACCAAAGAGAATCAAGTTAAGATTGTATTTGAGTTTTCTCCATTAAGAAAATTCAAGTGAAACCAATTTTTAATTAGGCATCCTCTCAAACTTCTCCTCACTTTTCATTTTTTTTCCTATTTTCTTTTTCTTTGATTTTGCTTTCATTTTTATTTTAGGATCATTTTCAATCCTTTCTTCTCCTTTTTATATATGAGGATTATTATATCTGGATCAACCTTCAAAGGTTTTGAATTTCACTATCCTTCTCTTAAAGTTATTATCACTTTATCTCACTTGAAATTAGTTAGTATTAATTTAAAATAGAATTTAATAAAGGCTAAATTCTTATGAAATGTAAATCTAGGAAACTTTGTTTTTCAAAAATATAACTTATTTTTAGCAATAGAAAAATCATTCTTTTATTGTTTCTTACTAAATATCTTAAACATAAAATAGCTAAAATCTCAACTAAATTTTTTATAACATTCATAAAATCAAAATTATGGAATCCTAAAAATAACATCACTATCCTCAAATCATTTCAAAAAAATATTTATTTAAAAAATAAAATTTATTGAGGATAAATAGAGTTTAACTTTTAAAATTTTTCTTTCCCCCTCAAATCTGTTTTTTAAACATGTACAACATTAAGTGCAAGAATTTAAACAAGGAGAAAAGAAAACAAAGTTACTTTTATCACATGTTTACATGTAAAAATAGAAAAGATAAACATGTTTAATAAATACGTCTCAACTTAGTAGTTTTAATATGAAATTGCTAAACAAAGACTAAAGGTTAATCAATTCATCCAAGTAGAAGCAGTAAAACATAGAGTTCAGTACATCTAAAAGAAATGAAAATAAATAGTAGTACTACTAAGTAGTGGTAAGGAAAGCATAAACAAGAAAGTCCAATACATACAACAAAAAATGAAAATAAATAGTACTACTACCAAGCAGTGGTAAGGAAAGTATAATCACTAAATTTGAATACATCCAACAGAAATGAAAATTAGCTACTACTCATCCTCATCCTCATCATCATCATCTTCATCTGCATCTTCATCCTCATCCATTGACTTTTGATGTTCAAAAATCTGATAAGGTGGATAGGAAGGAAACTCCACAGTCTTATCTCCTCTTAGAAAGTTCATACGAGAAGCATGAAAACCAGCTTTATAATCGCTACGCCTCTTATTTTGCAAATTCAAGTGTTCCAAATAATCAACATTATCATAACCTTGGATTCAAAAAAAATCTATAGAATCTTCTTAATTCTTCAAATGATCACAAATTGAGCTAAAAAAAATAGGAGATTAAGCAGAACCATGTCAAGTAGATTGTCTAGAGGTAGAAGGAGCATCTGAAGTGCTAGCTCCACGACCATAAATAGCATGTTTATCATATAAATGTACATTCACTTTTCTCTTTAGCTTCAGTGGATGCATTAACTCCTCCCAATTCTCAAATCCCACATTAGATTGCTGACAAAGAGTGAAGATGAGAGAAGGTATTCTAACCCCAAAGTAGAACTCTTTGTGGTAGTACTCATGATAGCTTTCTAAATAAGGGAGCCAATATCAATAGGCTTCATTATTGTAATACAATAATTTAAAGTAGCTCTTTGCTTATCACCTCACTCAGATTTGTATAAGGGAGGAGTATAGCAAAAATTAAATAATGCCACGTCTTCAACGTGGCATTAAGCTTAGAAGAGGAGAAGTTTACCATGTGTTCACTTCTGATTTTCCATGCTCCTCTTCCATCAGTCAAAAAAATCATAATCTCATCAAGTTGCTCATTAGTAGACTCAAATCCAGAATAGAAGTAATTAGGGATTTCACCCAAATGGTAAAATGAGCTGATTTGCGCAGGAGTGAATTCCAGTCTCTTTTCTCTAGCAAATACTACATCATCAGTAGCCTCGAGGAGATTGGCGTTGTATTCTCTAACAATCAAAATAAGTGTTTCTTGCAGTAGTGTAGTAGAATGTCTTCCATTGACATCTGACAATAAGATTTTAAATGGTTCCACCAAGCTAAGGGAACCCCACTCTGCAATCAACTGCTTCGACACAAGAAATTTATTATAGCAAACCTGTGTCATGGAATTAGTAAATTTCCTTCGATCGAAAGTTCCCTTGCCCTTACCGCCTTTAGTCTTACATTCCATGAAAATTCATAAAAAATCAAAATAAAGAGTAAATCAGCCTACATGAAGGTTGCATAAGCTTTAAAATGTGATTTAATAGCTACAATAACTCTATTCATGGATTCTTTTGCTTTTTCTCAAATATTTTCAAAAAATTCAAAAATCTCCACAATGTACAAAAAAATCAATGATTAAAAGAGAAAAACAAGGTAGTAGGAGGAATATTACTTGGAGAAGATGAGATTTGAAGGTTTCAAGCTCTAAAATCCAAGCAAAATACCTCAACTAAGAAGCCCTAAATTCTCCTTTTCGAAGCTTCAACAAACCCTCAAGGAAGAAGATGAAGGAAATCACAAAGAAAATAAGCCTGGTTGGTTCATTTTCAAGGTTTTCATGAACAAGCTCTATGCACCTAGGCACTGTGGTTTGACACTTAAGCATAGGGAAATCGACGTCATGGCACCGCTTTTCGGCGCCTAAGCACCGGGACTACTTTGAGCACCAATTTGCCTAATATAAATTGGAACCTCTTCTACACAACCCAAACTTCATTTTGATCATTTAATTTTTGTATTTTAACCCTCCCTGGTAGTTTTTTTTGTCCTCCAACACACTCATAAACACAAAAGATAATGGAAATTTGCTCACCCCAGCTTCTCGTCACACCTCCCTTCTTTACTCCCAATTTCTAACGGAATCACTTAATTGATTAACCGGGTGCTTCAAAAAAACTTCTTAAGGGTAAAATCATGGACTAGGCTATCTTTTATACATTGGCTTATGTGTTGCCAATCTCAGGCATCACCTCTATAAAAGTATGCATCTCTAATAGTACTAAGGATAGTCAAGGTCATCCACAAGTTACTCATCAAGCTAGTTAATGAACCTACTTAATGAAAATAAGGCCACATAATAGAACTAATATAATTGAGATATGACCCATACAAAGACTAAATCCAACATGACTCTAGATATAACTAATCTCATATAAAAGCTGAAGCGTAGAGGAGTACGTTTATCTTACTACCTCAAAAACCAAGCTACAATCTAAGCTTGCCAAAAAACCCCGTAGATTTATAATCTCACATGGCTCACTAAATTAAAAATAAAATTATCTCAAACCTAAAAAAAAACACTCCAATCCAAATGAATAATAACACAACAAACTACAACCACAAATAGACACATAGATATAGACTTTGGGTTGCCTCCCAAGAAGTGCATGGTTTGACCTCCTCAGCCCGACAAAACCAATATTTTACTCTAGCTGACCCAACATTAGAACTCCATCAATCATATGCCTATCTCCACCTATGTAAAGTATAAGTCTTTGTCTATTCACTTTAAATATGCTTCCAATTTTAGGGTCATTGATATCAATTGCACAAATTTAATAGAATTTAATTATAATAAATGACCTCTGCCATGTGGACTTAAGTATTCTAGGAAATAATTTTAATCATGTATTATATAATAAAACCTCTTATCCAGGTTCAAATTCTTTTCTTAAAATATTTTGATATCTTTTCCTTATAAATTTTTTCATTTTCATAAGATTCATTTCTAATCTCTTCGAGGTCATTCAACTGTAACAATCTTTTCTCACTAGCATCTTTCAATTTATAATTAAATTATTTAACTGCCCAATATACTTTATGCTCTAATTCTACTAGCAAGTGACAAGCCTTTCTAGATATGTGTCTATATAGTGACATTCCTATAGAAGTTTTGTACACAGTTCTATAGGCCTATAATGCATCATCCAACCTAGCAGACTTGTCTTTCCTATTTAGATTTACAGGTTTTTTTAATTCTCTTCATTTATCTATTGGATACTTCTACTAAATCACTAGATTGAGGATGATAAGATGTGGAAATCCTATGCCTAATATCAGATTTAGATACTAATGCCTTAGTTTTCTTATTTTTAAATTGGCTTCCCCCATTTGTAATAATTACTTTTAGCATCCAAAATCTACTAAAAATAATTTTCTTAAGCAAATTTGCAACACTTTGAGCATCACATGAGGTAAATATGCTGCTTTAATCTATTTAGAAATATAATCTGCAACTACTATATTATATAGGTTTCCTAAAGATGGTATAAATAGTCTCATAAAATCTAAAACCCATACATAAAAAATTTCAATTTCTAAAGTAAAGTTCAGGGGCATTTCATCTCTCTTAGGAATGTTGCATACTCTTTGATATCTATCATAAGTTCTTACATATATGCTGACATCCATAAATACCGTAGACTAATAAAATCCTGATTGAAAAATCTTTTATGCAGTTCTATCTACTCCAAAATATCCCCAAACTCAGAATCATGATATTTTTGAATTATTTGTTGAGTTTCTTCCAAAGGTACACATCTTTGGATAACTTGATCTTTACATTTTTAATATAAATATGGGTCATCCCAAAAGTAAAATCTTTCACGTGAATAAACCTCTTCTTTTGATGTTATGTCAATTTGTATCGTATTATGTTACTAACTATATAGTTCACTATATCAGCCTACCACGGAACATGCCAATCAGTAATAGCGTATAATTGTTCATCAATAAAATATTCATTAAATTCATTCTCATCATTATATGGATTTTCCTGTTCCAACCTCAATAAATGATTAATTATTTGATTATCAGATCCTTTCCTATCAACTACTTCAAACTCAAATTCTTGCATCATAAGAACCCATCTAATTAATCTTGGTTTAACATTCTTCTTCAAAATCAGATATCTAATAACAGAATGCTCAATATGCACAATACATTTAGTTCTAATAGGATATGATCTACATTTATTAAATGCACATACTATCGTCAACAACTCTTTCTCAGTAGTAGTATAATTAATTTGAGCATCATTTAGGGTTTTACTGGTACAGTATATAACTCTGAAAGTCTTATCTTACTTTGCTCTAATACTACCTTGATAGCATAATCACTCGTATCACACATCACCTCTAACGGCCTCCCAGTTAGGTGAAACTATAATAGGAGTGGTGATTAATTATTCCTTTAATATATTGAAGGCATCTAGGCATTCTTTGTTAAAATCAAACAACACATCTTTTATAAAATATGGCAAAGAGGCTTGGCAATTTTTAAAAAATCTCTAATGTATCGCCTATAAAAACCAACATGACCTAAAAAACTCTTAAATCCTTGATCAACTCTAAAGATGATCCACCTTAAAATTACCAATTTTTTATGTACATTTTATGCTCAATTTTTAAGGATACTATGCTTTAATATTTTTATGCACATTTTATGCTCAATTTTTTAGGATATTATGCTTTAACGAAAGATATTAAGAAAAAGAGTTTAAGAGTAAAAAAGGAGCAAAAGTACATCAAAAAGGAGCAAAATGGGCTAAATTGAAGAAAATTACCAAACCAGCCAAACTGGTGCCTAGGCGCCAGATGCAAAAATTGGTTGGCTCCTAGGCACAATATTTGGGCACTTAGGGGTCACAGTTATTTTTTAGAAGATTCTTTGAATGAGGCCAAATTTTGAAGTGATGTCTGAAGCAACCCTTGATCATTTTTGAAGCTCTATAAATAAGGCTTAATTCCAAGAGACTAGGGGGGTCGGATCCATAGAGTCTCAAAGTGTGTGATAAGTTTTCTTTGTGAGACTTTGTTATTGCTGGAGTTTGTTAGTCCTGTAAGTGTTGTTGGAGCCAAAGAAGTCAGAGAACTTCAAAAGAATGCTTGGGGGGAACATTCCAGATAAGTATTTGTATCTTTGTCTTAAAGTTTTGTACTTTAAATTGAAGTTTTATAAATATGTCTTGTTTTGCTATCCTTATGCTTCGTGAGTAGCTATATTTCTTTCTCCTTGCAATATGAAGTAATTAAGTAAATGATTTTTTATTTTATTTAGAACTTTTTTTATTCTTAAAAATTGTGATAATATTATTACCTGTCCTTCATTTACTTTACAAATTGGCCACTTTTATTATTAAAACATGTTGAGGAACTTATAGATTTGAGAGGACTCAAATTTTTTGACTTGTAAGTTATCACAGTCTACCTTGGAAAGAGCAATCGCGATCGTCCGAAGGGGGTGTAAATAGATAGGGAGATAAGATTTGATAGGCATAGAATTGATGTTTTTAGAGTGTCAGGCTAGATTATTTTATCAATTTGGTTTAAATATTGGAACTAAGGGTGATTGGTGGGTCCTATAAAAAGGGCACAGTGGTTAATCTAGGAGTGAGAGACGAGAACCTACCCAACACTACTATACATGCCAACACCAACTTTAGATTAGTCAATGTTCTTTACGCATTTCAAAAGAAGTAAAGAATAGATATGCTCCTATTTGATACAATACCATATTTAAGTTTCTCAACAATTTTGAAATCGTAAACTGATTATGAATTATTGGCAAGGAGAAAGTATCTTTTTATTTATTGTCTAAATCATTACATTTACTTTTACTTGCATGTTGTAGAATTTTGTAAACTTAATTTTCATCTTTAAATAATTACTGCAATCTTAAGCAAAATTTTTTTAAAGTCAAAACTGATGTATTTCATTTTATCGTATTCTTGTTTTTGGCTTATATGTGGAATCGATACTGGGTTTTAAAGAAAACTCTGTATTACTTGAAACGATACGTATATTTGCGTAGTATCTCTAGTGAGATAACTAGTTCTTTAATTTTTATCATTTTACATTTGTTCTCACTAGCCGCTAAATATAATTTTGGTCAAGTTTTTTACATATTAAAGAACATAAATATTTGCGTAATTATAGGTCAGATCAAGTTTTTAGCACCGTTCTCGGGGACCCGACAAAAAAATGAAACTTTAAAGGAAATATCTTTTTCGAAATTTTCTTTGAAACTTCATTTTTTATTACTAAAAATTTTAGTTCTTACTTGAAATTTTCAAAAATTTAAAAAATTCAAAAATTACTAAAAAAAATAAAAAAATCTGAAAATTATATAAAAATTGCAAAAACCAAAAAAAAGAAAATTATAATTTTATTTTATTTTGATTGTTTTAGTATTTTATTTTTTGAATTTTACTTTTTGTATGCGATGTTCAGGATCGAAGGTTTAGTGGCCTACGATTTTGAATTTGAACGAGTTTGGGGTTTGAACCATAAGAAGAATTCAAAAGCAAAAATAACTTCATAATTTTCAAGAAATGGCAAACACATCACAAAATAACATTGAAACTTTTACTAATAAAAATGAAAATTAAAATTTAGAAAGACCTTTAAAGGAAAATGCTAAACCAATGACAGATGAAATTCACTTAAGTATTCAAATCCTTGCTGTAGCAGCTAACTCATTTGAACTTAAATGTGTAGTAATACAAATGGTGCAAAATAATCAGATTGGGGGAACACTAACTGAGGATCATAATTTACATCTTGCAAGTTTTCTAGAACTTTATGCTGCATTCAACTATGATGGTGTATTGAATGATGCGATTAGACTTAGACTTTTTCCTTTTTTTAAGGGATAAGACTAAGATGTAGTTCAATTCATTAGCATCTGGAGCAATTAAAACTTAAGGAGAAATGAAACAAAAATTATAGATTAAATATTTTACTCTATAAAAAATTGCTTAGTATAGAAATGATATTACTTTTTTTATTCAGTTTGAAGGAGAGTCAATTTATAATGCTTGGGAATGATTTAAGGAACAATTTAGAAAGTCTCCACATCATGCTTTACCTGTTTGGTTAATTATTTAAACATTTTGCAATGGGTTAATAGGATCCCGTAGAACTATAATTGATGCAGCTAGAGGATCTTTAATGTCAAAATCATTTGATGAAGCTCATACCTTAAATAAAGAAATGACCACTAATAATTTTTAATGGCCCTCATATAGGGTAAATCCTAAAAGAGTGGCTAGTATCCATGATAATGATACTTTTACTATCTTAGTAGATCAAGTTGATGCATTATCTAAGAAGTTAGATATGTAAGTTATGAATTTTTCTGAATTTTTCTCAAATACCTTAAGTAAGTGAAGAAAATTTATTAGGACAAACCAATGATTCTTAATCATTAGAAACTTTACATGCGGTTGCTAATAAACCCAATAACCCATATTCAAAATTTTATAACTCAGGTTGAAAAAACTACCCTAATTTTAACTGGAATAATATTGGTTGTGAAAATTAATCTTGGGGGAACAATCAAGAAAACCCAATAAGAAACTATAACAATTAGAGTAATTCTAACTATCATCTTTTTTATCCTCCTAGCTTTAATAACCAACAATTTAAGGAAAAGAAGTTATCTATAGAGGAATTAGTTTTCCAAATGGGTAATCAGATGCAAAGTCAAAATGTTGCAATAAGAAATATTGAGAATCAGACAAATTGCTAACTCACTTAGCAATAGAACTTGGGGAACACTTCCTAGTAATGTTGAAGCAAATCCAAAAGACAAAGAAATAAAACAAGAACAAAATTAAAGCTGTTCAACTTAGGATATGAAAGGAATTAAAAGTTGGAAGTCAAAAAGAGATTACAGTTAAGAGAGAGATTGAAGAACATAAAGAAACTATTTCTAAAGACCCAAAATAATATGTCTCTCCAACTAAAAATGATTTAGAAAGACTACTACCTCCTTTTCCTCAAAAACTCAGACATCAAAAGTTTGATCAACAATGTTCAAAAATTTTCGAGATATTTAAGAAGCTTACAATAAATATTTTATTTGCAGAAGATTTGAAAAAAAATGGCAAGTTATGCCAAATTTATGAAAGATATATTAAACAAAAAGAGGAAGTTTGAAGCTTGTGAGATTGTTGCACTGAGTTAAGAATGTAGTGCAATAGTTCAAAAGAAGGTTCCTCAAAAGCTTAAAGACCCTAGTAGCTTCACAATACTCTGTGTGATTGGAGAAAAAAATTATGAAAAAGCCTTATGCAATTTGGGAGATAACATTAATCTCATGCCTTTATCAATTTTTCAAAGGTTAAACATAAGAGAGATTTCTCTCACCACTATAATCCTTTAATTAGTTGATTGATCTATCACTTATAAGAGGTTAATTAAAGACTTTTCTAGAATTTTTGAGCCTCTATGCCATATTTTAGAAAAGATACTAAGTTTGATTGTAATGATGATTGTCTTAAAGATTTCAATTTATTAAAGGAAAATTTAATTACTGCACCTATCATTGTTTCACCTGACTGAGAAAAATCATTTGAATTAATGTGTGATGCAAGTGATTAGGTAATTGGAGCTATTTTAGGACAAAATTACGATAAGATTTTTAAATTTATATATTGTGCCAATGTTGACCTCTTTTTTGGTTGAGGTCTAGTTTTCCTTTTTAGTAGTCTAAGGTCTAGCCATAAGACTTTCTGTTGACTATTCCTAGAAAACTAGAAAAGGAACCCTCACTATTACAAATTCTAAACTCCTCTTTACTCAACTTGAAGTTCTACATATTGGTCCTAACCTCTAGCACTTAGTAGGTGGGGTCACTATGGGGGAGCTCAAGAAGAGTTCCTATAGGACCGTTGGACCTTAGGGTTGGCCCTGGGTGTTGGTTTAGAGCTAAGGCACTCACCAGTAACCACCTCACTCACAATCACTCACAAATGCAAACCCAAAATTTTCTTGACTCTGATCCCTTAATCTTTTGGGAGACTCATGTAGATGTTCCCCTAAACCCACTGGCCCTAGGCTAGGGTTTAGCTAAGACCAGTACATAGAGGACCCAAAATGGGATTTTCATTGGTCTATGGCTTATTTATGGTGGTTGGCACCCCAACTCTACCAAAATGCCCAACTTAGCCTTTTGCCCCTACACTCCACCAAATTACCTAAGTACCCCCTAAATTTGGCCAAAATTCCCAAATTTACCCAAAATACCCAAATTTATTCAAAAAGCATATCAAACATTTTGAAAACACCCAAATTACCGAAAATTAACAAAAAAATTCCAAATTACCAAAATGCCCCTCCTTAGCCCCAAATTCTAAAAATTTCAAAAAATCCCAAAAAATTTCCAAAAAATTCCAAATATTCTCAATTTTACTTTTCTTAACTACTATATAACCTAATTTGACCATTTTGACCAAAACCCCTAAAATTTCCTTTAAAGGCCCCATCTCCCCAAATCTACCTCAAATGTCCATCAACTTGATCCCAATTTCCACCAACTTCAATCCTAAACTTAAATTAACCTTTTATATGACCAATCTAAACCAAATATAAGCTCAATAGGCCCATGCTTTGACCCCAATTTTGATCTAAATCAAAACACCCAATTTTGGTCCTATGACTTGGTTCCACCCTATGACTTGGTTCCACCTCTATGACTTGGTTCCACCTAATTGAACCCCATGACCTACTCCATTGGTCTCAATTTGGTCCCTAAACTCTTCATAACATTCCCATACATCAAAATTGACCTTAAATTGGCCTTGGTGAAGCCTCAATTTCATTTAATTTTGACTTAAGTCCAAAAGCCCCAAATTTTTCCCCAAATTGGCTATGCCTCCAAATTTCACCAAATTGATTGCCTTAATCCTAAAATTGGCACCGCATTCCTATTGACCATTCTAAATAATCAAGTTGGACTTAGCCCAATCCTAGCCAAATTTAGACCCAAGTCTAGCCCAACATGCGCAAATTGACCAAATTTCAAAAATCCTCCAAATTGACCCTCCAATCGAAGTCAAAATCATTTCAATCTTTCACAAAAAAATCTTCATTAAAATCATCTACACAATGTTGATCAATCAATTGGGTCAATTGACATGGCTAGCTTAGCCCAAACCCAAGTTTTGGTCATTTCAACCCACATTGGACCCATGCACTAAAGTTAGCCTAACCACCCCAAAGTCACCAAATTAGTGACTCCACAGCTATTAGTTGGACCCTAGTGACCAAGCTAAACCCCATAAAACCACCTAAGCTAAGCCATGGACCAAAGGTCCCCTAAATCAAGGGATTTTGATTACTTATTTGCTTAAGCCTTGAATATTTTTTTTCCAAAACTAAACCTCAACTCATTTAATTGCTTTAACATATTCCCCTGGCTCACTTGACCACCTAGCCACCTCCCCTAGCCTGGTCGACCAGCTTAGTGGCCGAAAAACACAAAAATCGTGAGCCACCCCCATGGAATCAAACCTAGAGGCCACCTTATCCAAATAAAATGTTAGAGCCTATTTGCCTTCCACCTAAGTATCACATTGCACCTCGTAATTGGCCAGGACAGAGCTCAATACACCTCCATAGTCCACCAAACTCAAATTAAACTTACCAACACCTTCACCACAATGAAAGGAAGAGAAGCCCCATCAAATCCGCCTTCCACAGAGCACAGAGACCCTAAACCCTAACATAGCTCTAAACCAACACCTAAAATCGAGCTTGGTCGAATTCATACCTAGATGTTTCCCCACAGCAAGAGGCTCAATCTCTAGCCTCCTTGGACCCCAAAAAATATGTCGAGTACTTCTGATAAAAGCTTCCCTTCTTAGAGCAAAGGTATTGAACTCCTCTTCCTCCCGAGCCTATTTTGATTCTTCATTTGATTAGGCTTAATTTCATGGCATCTTAACCGTATATATATATTCCTCTAGTCTAGACGAGCATTTAAAAAAAAAAATCATTCAATTTGGTTGATAATGAGGGAGATATCAAGTCTTGAAAGTGGACGATTCTCGGGCTAGGCCATTGGGGATGATAACGGAGAGCCGTCCGATCGAGTGTTTATCTCATCAACAGATGAGATCAAGTCGGACATCGCTTCCTTATGCAAACCACGGGCCTAGTCACTACTGAGGTGGATGGCGACATCAAATAGGAGCGCACCGTGTGAAGCTTCAGAGCCGCCATAGGTTGACATGGCACCGCACATTTAAATATATAAATAAGGATTTAAATAATTCAGAAAATGCTCCCTAACTTCAAAAATTCATATCTTGGCGTAGAAAAATCATAAAAATAAAATAAAAATAACCACTTACTCAGTGAATAAAGGAGAGCAATGTGGAAATAATTTGAAGTCCATTTAATATATCTTTTATTATTAATTAATTAAATACTATTTTGAGTATTTTGATTATCCATGCATGTATACAATTCACCATGACTTGAAATTTTAGCATGTTGTTCCCTCTATCTTAGGGAACATTTCTTGATTTTTTTGAAGTCAGAGGAGACCTCTAGATAGAGATCCATATTTTTCAAGTTTATGTCTATTATTTGCATAAATTAATCATAATAATTAGCATGTTGTTTAGAAAATTCCAACAAAAAATTGGAAGGTTTGCTATGGCCAGAGAACCATTTGAAAAATATTTCATGGGTTAAGTCATTAAGAATGCACCTAATTTCCACCAACCCTAAAACACAAAGAAAATTAATTTTGGGTAACAAAAACATCAAAATGAATTGATTTTTAATCTTCACTATCAAAGTTCAGAGAACTCCCCATAAAAATTTCAAAATATTTGGAGCTCATTTACCAACTCAAATTGATTTTTCAAGTTAAAAACATTTTTGGTATTAAAATGATTTTTAATAATTAAATTATAACTAAAAAATTATTAAAATTGATTTTTAGAGTTCTCTATGATCAGGGGAATTTTATAAAAATAAATTTGAAATTAAAATAAAAATTTCATTTTCAAGCCTATTTTTAATATTTAAATAATTAAAAAATGATAAAAATCACAAAGAAATAAATTCATAAAAATGTTCTAAATTGTTTTCTAAGCACTTAGGAACAATTGAAATAC
Organism: Phalaenopsis equestris; assembly: GCF_001263595.1. Classification (NCBI taxonomy): domain Eukaryota; kingdom Viridiplantae; phylum Streptophyta; class Magnoliopsida; order Asparagales; family Orchidaceae; genus Phalaenopsis; species Phalaenopsis equestris. The sequence goes on from NW_018165541.1 coordinate 267,153, forward strand.
TTTTTCTAATTGAATTTTAAAGTTTATAATAATTTTTAAGGCTAAAAATGGATTTTCACTAAAATAATTGTAAAAATTCAAAGAAAAATCATAAAAATGTGAAGTTTATTTGTCTGTGTCTCTTGACATTAGATAGATTTAATAAAAATATAAAACTTAATTTTCCACACTTAAAATATTTTATAATTAATAAATACTCTAGAACTTAAAATAATTCTTAAAATTCAAATATAATTTAATAAATCATAAAATTTGGTCCCAATGCTTCTCTACTCTAATTCTAACTCCAATAAGAATTTCAAGGGATTAGGCTTTGCCTTGGTCAAGTTATAGAATTTTCTTTGAAAACCCTATTTTTGCATTAAAATAAATTTGTAAATTAAATTAAATTTTGAAAAATCACATTTTCTCCTCTGATGTCTTGATTGATCCATGAGTAAGGTAAGATAAAAATTTCAAAGTCATTTGAATTAAATTTGATAAATTATGAAGTGATAGAGCCTTAGGGGCAAAAGTGTAATTTAGTAGAGCCTTAGGGGCAAAAGTGTAATTTTAGAAGTTTAGCCTTAATTAACATTTAGGCTTAATTCAAAGAGGGAAAAGGGTAACCACTGATTTTAACTAATTCATTTGGATGACTAAAACCAAAAGGGGTATTAATTGGTAGAAACCAATCTCACTTTTGTTAATTAAAAGATAAATTTGTAATTTCATTAAATTATTAAAATTTGGAAGTTTGGTCAAATAAATGATCCTAAACTCAGGGGTATAGTTTTGGGTGTTAATAGCTCACCAATTTAACACCCCTATTTGATGTTCAAATGAATTTAAAAAATGAATCATCATCACTTAGAATTTTTAATCTCTTTCAAAAATAACTAAGATATCCACCAAAACCTTAAGGGCTTGGTAGTGAGCTAAGCTAAATCAAATTTGGTTAAATAAGGATTAGAAAAGTGAACATAATTAAAATTGAACATCTTTAAAACACTATAAGCCAAAATTAAAGTTGGCTAAATGTATTTGATAGCAACAACTTGCCTCTTTAAGGTTTTTTCACCCACATAATTTACAAATTAAATCACAAATGATAATTACCCTACTCTTCGGGATAATTGAAACACCATTGTTCATTGAGCATTAAAAGTATTTATAGGATGAGTTATTAAGAAACATAAAAAGTTTAAATGAGCTCAAAACTTTTCACCAAGCAGTGAGAGGGAAGCATGGACCTGCTTTTTTTTCCAGGGCTGTTGGATGCTTCGGAGGTCTACTAGAGGTCTACTAAACCTACTAAACTAATATGTTTTGCTTAAAAAAATCATCCTTAATCAAACTAATTGGGACCCACCAAGATATAATCTAGGGTTAGGTAGGTCACCATAACTTTATTTTCCTGCTTCATATAAAATGTCGTGACATGCATTTTGAGTTTCAGTGGTGGAATGAGAAGACTCGCCAGCTACACTTTTACAATTTACAGCGCCATCTTTCTTGTACTTTTGATGTTAATACAAACCTGCATGCTAAACAACAATGTCACCCTGCATGAAAACTAAAACTATTAGGATAGCCACAAAATCAAAACCAAAACTAAAACTAAAATCAACCAAGAGAAAATTCACCCCCACAATATTCAGAATATAAAATAACTCAAAATTTAATCACAAACATCACAAAAACAACAACTACAACTAAATTAAAAAGTTTCTATCGGATGATCGGGAATCCCTCGGAGGAGGTAACCTACGGTTGCTAATGAGGCTTCCCACAGTCTAAATGAAATTATGGAACTCATTAAGTTGAGTTTAGTAAATTCATTTGGACTAAGTGAATCCCATATAAAATAATGGTGCCAAAAAGAGGGAACCGTGGGATCCTAACCGGTATTGCTCTAATCAACTTTAATATGCCCCATAAAATTTAAAGAACTTCAACCATAGGGCCATTTGATTTGACATCATAACTGGACACCCTAGAAAACTTAAACTCATCACAGTATTGAGCTTGGAGCTAGCACGGTGGGCAGCACGGCCATCTTCAACAGCAAAATATGTCTACACCAGCTAAACCATTTCCTTTCTTCTTTCCTTAAAATTAAACAATCAAGCCATAGGATTTCGAGGTTGTCTGCTTATGCAACGTAAATCCTCAACTTTTCTTTAGGCATTTGTACAACCATGTTGTATAATATAAGCCCTAACTCGTCTTAGGATTCCGAGGTTGTCGTTCATCACAACCTAAATTCTCACATCTTCCAGGCTCTTTGTGTGATCGTTCCACACAAATATAAGCCCTAATAAATAAAATTGACAGGATGAAACACTTAAATAATTCCTCCTCAAAACTCAAGCCAAACAATAAGATAGCTTGGGAGGTCACCGAGGTTCTCCTCTGGTTCTATGACATCCCCTAGTTGTTCTTACTTTGGATTCCAAAAATAAATGTTCCAAATTTTAACCAATCCATGAGCCAATCCCATTTCACACCTCTCTCTCTGTCTGATCTCGTTGGTCCCATCCTTTGACCTCCTTGAAGATAATATTTCCTGATTTTTATTGAAAGTTTTCTTAGGTGGCTTTGGTCATTTAAGATGTAATCAACTATAGGGGCTTGCCCTTATAGGAAACTTCTCCAAACCCAGCTTAATATAAACCCTATTTAATTCTTCATATTAAATAAGGGAAATTATCGACAAATAAAATGGTTTCGCAGACCAAACAAACATCATACATTTCTCAGTTTATTTGAGCGAGCCTCATCCTCAAACCTTGTGTTTATCCTTCGGGATGGATTCAGGGTTTGAGGTACAACGCTCTTTCATTTAAAATATGAAAAATATGGGGTCAGTTTGATTTCATATTTTTCTAGACATTAAAATGTCCTTCCGAAGCGGGCAACGAGATTTTGATTCTGGTGTCGACAGCTTCTTACGGGAAACTCCCTCAAACTAAAAATAGTGCCAACAGCCAACAAAACTCTTAATGAAGCTCAAATTAATTACATAACAACTGAAGAAGAGATGTCGACAACAATATATACTTTTAATAAATTTAGATCATATTTACTTGGAGCTAAATGCATTGTGCATAGTGATCATTCCGTGATTAAATATATTATGTCAAAAATAATGCAAAGTAAATATTAATTAGGGTCCTACTTTTGCAAGAATTTGATTTTAAGATAGTGAATAGGAAAGGAGCTAATAATCAAATTGCTGATCATCTGTCAATACTTGAACATGGAAATGAAAAGAATAATGAAGACAACATAAGTGAGAATTTTCCTGATGAACAACTCTGTGCTGTCGCTAAGTGGCATATATCGTGGTATGCAAATATAGTTAACTACTTAGTAATATACTACCATACAGACTAACAAGCCACCAAAAAAAGAAATTTATTTATGATGCAAGGTTCTACTTTTGGAATGACCATTTTTTTATATAAAAGATGTCATGATTTAGTCATTCAAAGATGTGTACCAATTAATGAAAACCTTGAAATTATACAAAAATATCATAAATCTGAATTTGGGGGACACTTTGGAATAGATAAGACTACATTTAAAATTTTACACTCTGAATTTTATTGACCTGCATTGTTTAAGGATGTTAATAATTATGTGAAAATATATGATTGATGTCAGAGAGTAAAAAAATATTTCTAAAAGAGATGAAATGCACCTAAATTGTACTTTAGAAGTTGAAATTTTTTATGTATGAAGTTTATATTTTATTGGACCATTTGTACTATCTTCAGGGAAGATATATATCATATTCGATGTGGACTATGTGCCTAAATGGATTGAAGTGATAGCTTTGCCTCATTATGATGCTTTGAGTGTTTCAAAATTTGTAAAAATAATATTTTTACTATATTTGGAATGCCAAGAGTGATCATTACTGATGGGGAAAGTCATTTTATGAATTTTAGAATTGACACATTACTTAGAAAATTTGGAATTAAACATAGTATTTTCACAACTTATCACCCTCAGACTAGTGGATTAGCAAAAATGTCAAATCATGAAATCAAAAGAATTTTGGAGAAAACTGTGAATCCTAAAAGAACTGATTGGTCTGATAGACTTTATTTTGCATTATGGGCTTATAGAACTGCTTATAAAATTCCTATAGGAATGTCTTCATATAGGCTTATATTTGTAAAAGCTTGTCATTAACCAGTTGAGTTAAAGTATAAAGCTTATTGGGTGATAAAAGAATTTAATTATAATTTGAAGGATGTTGTAATGGATGCTAGAGAAAAATGATTATTGCAATTAAATGAGCTCAAGCAAATTAAGAATGAATCTTATGAAAATGCTAGAATTTATAAAGAAAATATGAAAATTTAGCATGATCAAAAGATTTTAAGGAAGAATTTTGAGCCTGGACAAGAAGTTTTATTATACAATACAAGATTTAAAGTATTTCCTGGAAAACTTAACTCCAGGTGGATGAGGTCATTTCTTGTGACAAAAGTTTATTCTTATGGGGTTGTTGAGATTAAAGATCCAAAAATTGAACGTATAATTAAAGTAAATGGACATAGGTTGAAGCCTTACATTGGAGAAAACAAGCCTTATTATAAAGAAACCTTGATGCTGGATCTATCAGAGTAAAACATTTGGATACATCAAACTTCTGTTAAACCAACTGCTTTGTGGGAGGAAACCCATAATCTTTTGTGTGATTTGATTAATGTTTGTTATTGTTGTATTATCATGACTATCTTTGCTTTAGTAGCACTTTTTAACACTATTTAAAGTATTAAGCATGATTGGAACATGAAGAATATGACATTAGACGAATCAGTGTACACTAGGACACTTGTGCCTAGGCACCAAAAATTGGCGCTTAAGCACCATAATTCTATGAAGCTGGCGCCTAGGCTCTAGAAATCGGCACCCAGGCTCCATAGTTTTTGGACATGGGAAAACCGCCCCACAGTAATTTTTATCCATGTCTTCTCTATAAAACTACCTAGCCTTTGTCCCTAATCTTCATACCTTTGAAATTTTAACTAGAGAAAAGAGTTTAGAAAGATTTTGAGATCTTACTTGCTTCATGGAGAATAGAGAGAATGGAATTTCCATTGGAAATAAGTTTGTGCACAATGATGCCCAAACCTATTTCAATGGGTTATTAACACTGAGTTTGGAAAAGGTGACGAGCAAGTTGGGGAAGATTGAAGAGGAGCTTTCCAATCTACACAGCAAGTTGCATGAGATGTATCACTAGTACAAGCACTTGGACAAGTAGATGAAACTTCAATCCGACCACTTAGCTAGTTACCAAATTCTCAGGTATCCATGTATAGCAAGAATAAATGGATTGATTAAAAGACGGCTATGGAATTTCCTCATGCCCTTGTCTTCTACTGATTTGATCATAGATATATGGCGTGTGAGAAGGGTGATGAGAATGAAATCAAGAAGGATTGATCATTGGAATAGGATTCTAGTGTTTGTGTTTCATGTTTGTATTTACTTTAGTAAAGGATGTGTTATGCATGCTACTTATTGTTGATTGTGTGTTAGTTTGCTTGTGTTGGTTTGTTTAATTGTGTTTGTGTGTGATATAGTACTTTTGTTTGATAGTTTATTAATAAAATTTATGTTTGTGTAAACCTTTTGTTAGAATGTTGGAATTAATTTTTAATTAAAAATTGGAAGATAGAAGATGTTGGGGAAATAATAAACAAGAGGTGTGATGTTAAAATAAATAGAAATTTTGATTTAAAATGCTTAGTATTGCTGTGATATACTTAAAACCCAAGGAAAGAAAAATTTTGGGTTTGGCGCCTAGGCGCCAGAACTGGTGCCTACGCATCAAACCATCTGCATGGCTTGGTGCCTAGGTGTCAAAACCCGCACCTAGGTGCTAGTTCAAATGAATCAGCTGAAACTCAAAATTTTTTCCTATTAAACCAAACCCATGCCATTGTTGACACCCAAGCTCCTTCTTCTTCCACTTTTTCATGAAAACCAGCCCTAGGGTGCTTATCAGAGCTTCAATCTTCAAGTTTCTTGGCTTGAAAACACCGGATTTCTTCTTTATGAGGTTAGATATACATTTTCACATATTTATTTTGTGATTTCACCATGATTTTTTTATACAGTAAGTGGAGACCAAAAATATGCAAACTTATTTGATTTAGTGGAGAAAATTCCCTTGATCTAAGCTTTGTTAGCTTGAAAAAGCTTGCAGGAAGCCTATCATCATAATATTTAATTTTTTTAAAATTTTTCATCAAATTTATTTTAGATGGATCCTAAGACAAAGCAAAGATGGGGAAAGAATCCTACGAGAGTGCCAAATTTGTCAACTTTAATGCAAATTTGTGATAACAAATTTGCTTCTTCGAGAAAGTTTATTGCTGAGTGAAATTTTTATAGACCTGGTTGAGCTATATAGAATATTATTGTGGCACATCATGGGAAAGTTTCTACTATTTTTTTGTTATAGCCGTCATTGTTGTGGTTTGAGAATTTAATGCAAACTTACCTGAAGCAAATGATGACGAGGTGTTTGTTTGAGGAAGAGGAGTAGAGTTTACTGCTAACAGGATTAATGTAATATATGGTCTACCATTCCATCTGAGGAAAATTTATATCAGATCATGGAATATTTAACTAATGGTTGTGGAGCCTGAAAGATTCGAAATGATCATAAGGTAAATTTTTCTTCTTCCAAGCTCAATGCCACTTGAAAGGTATGGCATTATTTTATTTCTGCTCACCTTCTTCCTTCACATCATTTATGTGAAGTGACTAAAGAAAGTGTCATACTAAATTACTACATTCAAGAGAGGAAACCTATAGATGTAAGCTCTCTTATTTATGATGTTATTAGCTCTTTTGCGAGAGCTAAACCTACTACAGGTTCTGGATTCCATCTTTGATATGTACTATTTGCAAAGACTCAGGAGTAAAGTTTGAACATTGGGAAGAGCAGTTGAAGCCACTTAAGCCAAGTGGGAAGGCTAATGTTGATGTATATGGACGACCTAGAGATAATGTTCAAGGTGCACCTTCTCCTTCTACTTCTAGGCCTTCTACGTCTAGACCTTCTACTTCCATTACTACTGAGCCTCCATCTGGATTATGGGATGTGTTGAGTGAGAGGCCTTTAGAACACCATAATGATGTTTTTGATGCAGTGTCGTATGGAAGAAATGGAGAAATAATTTGATCACATTACATATTTTGTTAGAAGGAAGAGTGACTATGATGCTGATTATGATGAGGCTTTAGTGAAATTCATGAAGGAAGATCAGTCTATTGAATTTCCTACATATTCTCAATTTACACCTTTTGAGAGTCATAGATCTATGGATGAAGATATTCCCTTTGATTCTGATGATGATGAAGAGGAAGAGGATTAGACTCTATTTTCTATTCTGTAATAGTTATGATTTTTAGATCTTTCTCATGTTGGACTCTTTATGTATGTTTTGTTGCTCTGTACTTTATATTCACTGTTACTTTTGTTACTCTTTTGCTTAGAACTAGATATGTGTTAAAATAGTCTCTTACATTGCAAATTTTCATGATATATCTGTTTTTAATTTAAATTGTCCACTACTCAGCACATATATTTATTATACCTATACTATTCTCCTAGTTAGAAATTTTAACTTTTTATCTTTCTTCATGCTTACTATAAACTTAACTATCTTAAACTAACTTAAAATTTAAGTTTGGGAGAAGGGAGAAAATTTTTAAAACCAAAACTTAATTGTTCTAAGTGAAATACATTTTCAAAAATTATTTTAATATAACCTGTGGTATGTTGAGATACCTCGAGATAACTATATTTTTGAGTTTATAAATAATATAGTAAACTTAAGTAAAATTTTTTAATAAAAAGATAAATTTTGAGTTTTAGATATTTTATATAAGAGCATAAAATTTTTATTTTACTATTTAAAATAAAGAAAATTGTATTTTTTGGAATGTTAAAGATCTTGGATTTTTATTTGAAAAGAAAGAATTAAGACTTTATGAAAAATCTTTTTTAAGTGTAATACACATTTAATCAAGTAAGGAAATGCGAAAACTTTTTAACTTTAATAAGAGGATGGTGGAGTTCAAAATCATTAAAGGCTATCCAGATACAGTAATCATTACATTACATTAAAAAAAAGAAAAAAGAAAGAAATGATTGAAACGGATCCTGAAAGAAAAATAAAAAGAAAAGAAAAGAAAAAAGGAAAATATATATGAGGAGAAGATTGAGGAGATACATAATCAAAATCTTGCTTCACTTAAATCATCTTAAGGAAAAGGGCTTAATTACATTTCTAAGCTTTTTTATGAAGTATTAGCATACTTACTAGTAAATTTCTCATGATATTATTTTTCATGTAATTTTTCTTAGTATCTTTAATTTGACAAATTACAATTATTCTTGAAATAAATAGGAAATCGAAATTCTTAAACTTAACTACTAAATATTCTTACATTCCAGTTTTAACTTATGTTAACAAAAATCTTTTTAAAGTTTTACTATTGCATTTATAAAACAAAAACTATAGAAATCTTCAAGTCAAACTCACTCCCATAAGTTATACTTTTTATATATAGTAAGAAAGGTTTCTTGAAGAAAAGTAATGTTTAAGTTTGGGGGGATTGAACCACCTTAAAATTACCTATTTTTAATTTACATTTTATGCTCAATTTTTACGGATGTTATGCTTTAATGATGGGTATTTTTATGTTTTTGGTTGCAGGTGCAAGAAAAAGAGTTTAAAAGTAAAAAAGGAGCAAAAACACATTAAAAAGGAGCAAATTGGACTAAATTGACGAAAAGTACTAAATCAGTTGAATTGGCACCTAGGCACTAGATGCAGAAATTGGCTGGTACCTAGGTGCAATAGTTGGGCGCCTAGGGGTCACAGTTATTTTCTAGAAGGTTCATTGAATAAGGCCAAATTTTGAGGACATGTCTGAAGAAACCCTTGGTTTTTTCGAAGCTCTATAAATATGGATTAATGCTAAGAGGCTAGTGAGATCGGATCTATAGAGTCTCATAGTGTGTGAGTGTGTTAAGTGTGTGATAAGTTTTATTTGTGAGTCTTTGTTATTTCTAGAGTTTCTGAGTCTTGTAAGTGTTGCTAAAGTCAGAGAAGTCAAAGAACTTCAAAGGAGTGTTTGGGGGAACATTCCATATAAGTATTTATATCTTTGTCATTAAGTTTTGTACTTTGGATTGGAGTTTTATAAATATGTTTGTTTTGTTATTCCCATGATTTGTGAGTAGTTTTCTTTCTTTCTCCTTGCAATATGAAGTAATTAAGTAAGTGATTTTGATTTTTTTAGAACTTCTTTTATTCCTAAAAATTGTGATGATATGTTTACCGGTCATTCATTTATTTTACAAATTGGCCACTTATATTGTTAAATCCTATTGAGGAACTTATAGACCTAAATGGGCTAAGATTTCTTGACTTGTAAGTATCACATTCTACATTAGAAAGAGTAGTTGTGATCGTCCAAAGGGGGGTGCAAATAGATAGAGAGATAAGATTTAATGGGCGTAGAATTGATGTTTCTAGAGGGACAGGCTAGATTCTTTTAGTAATTTGGTCAAGAGATTGGAACTAAGGGTCACTGGTAGGTCCTATAGAGAGGGCACAATGGGTAATCTAGGAGTGAGAGATTAAAACATAACCAACACTACTATACATGTCGACACCAACTTAGATTAGTTAATGTTCTTTGCACATTTTGAAAGAAGTAAAGAATAGGTTTGCTCCTATTTATCACAATACCACATTTAAGTTTCTAAATAATTTTAAAATCCTACACTGATTATGAATCATTGGTAAGGATAAAGTCTCTTTTATATAATGTCTAAATCATGACATTTTCTTTTACTTGCAAGTTGTAGAATTTAGTAAACTTAATTTTCATCTTTAGATAATTGCTGCAATCTTAAGTAAACTTTTCTTAAAGTCAAAATTCTTGTATTTCATTTCATCATATTCTTATTTTTGGCTTCCTCGTAGGATCGATACTGGGGTTTTTTAAGAAAACTCTTTATTGCTTGAAACGATACATATATTTGTGTAGTACCCCTAGTGAGAAAACTATTTCTTTAATTTTTTGGCATATTAAGGCACATAAATATCTACGTAATTGTGAGTCGAGTCAATCCTCTTACAGTAGTAGGAGGAGGTAGTTTAGCAATTATTTATATTTTTGTTAGATCTACTTCCATGTCGTTTTTTAGATATTTTATGTGCTAGCACAATTCCTCCTGCGATCATAAATTGACATTTTCCCAATTAAAAATTAGGTTAGTCTCTTCACAACACTTTAGAACCTTAGCTAAATGGTCTAAACATGACTCAAATGAGCTTCCAAACACTGAGAAATCATCCATAAAAATTTTATTTCTTTCTCAACTAAGTCAAAGAAATGGACATCATGGACCTTTCAAAAGTAGCAGGTGTGTTACATAAACTGAAAGACATTCTTCTAAAAGCAAAAGTTTCATAAGGACTCATGCATGTACTCTTTTCCCAATCCTCAAAAGCTATTGAAATTTGATGATATATAGAATATCCATCCAAGAAGCAAAAGTATCGGTGAACAGCTAATCAATCTAACATCTAGTCCGGAAAGGGTAATGGAAAATGATCTTTCCTGGTGGCTAAATTAAATTTTCTATAATCAATAAAAATTTGCCACTCAGTGGCTTGTATAGCAGGAATTAATTAATTAATTTTATTAACAGCTACAATCACTCCCCCTTTCTTAGGGACACAATGGATTGGACTAACCTATGCACTATTATAAATTGGACAAATAATATTAGCGTTCAACCACTTAAATTTTTTCTTCTTAACCACTTCTTTCATAATTGGATTCAATCTCCATTGAGGATCTACTCTGGTTTTATGATTAACTTCCATTAGAATTCTGTGCATACAGATAGAAGGGCTGATTCCTTTAATATCAGCTACCATCCAAAAGATTTCATGTAATTTCTTAGTATATCTATCAATTTTTCTTCTTTTGATTTAGTTAGTTCTAAGGATATGATGACAAGTAATATTGAAGAGTTCCCTAAATAAGCATACTTTAAATTCATAGAGATAGCCTTCATTTTAAGTTCAAGAGGTTTTTTAATAGAAGTAATGAGAGATTTATTATTTTCTATAACATCTAAAATCTCAAACCTTTATTAAAACAAAGTTTGAATCCTCATTGATCATTTTTTTAACTTATCTTGGGAGTCAATATCATGCTCATATTCTAACACTTTTTGTTTTGATTTTACCTCACAAAATTCTCAAAAATAATGGCTACTTAAATATTCAATTATTTCCATCCTAAAACACTCATCTTCTTTTCTTTTAGCTAGATACTTCATAGACTTTAATAAATTAAAGGTACCTTCCTGATTATTAACTCTTATGGTTAACTCCCCTTTTTGTATGTCCATCATTGCTCGTTCAGTAGCTAGGAAAGGTCTCCCCAAAATAATTGAAATTTCTTTTTCTTCCACCATATCTAATATAATGAAATCAACAAGGAAGATAAATTTATCTTGTTTAACTAAAACGTCCTCTATAACCCCTTTTAGATAAGTAATTGATCGATCAGCTAATTGAAGGGTTACAATAGTAGGAAACATTTCTTCTAAGTCTAACCTCAGAAAAGAGATAATGGTAAGAGGTTAATGCTAGCTCCTAAATTGCATAAAACATTTTCATTGAATCTTTCTTCTTTTGCATAAGGATTATTAAAGCTATCAGGATCTTTAATTTTTTTAGGATGATTTTTATAAGTTATTGCACTGCACTCCTCCCTTAGTGCAATAGTTTCATAATCTCCAAACTTCTTTTTCTTATTCAATAAGTCCTTCATAAACCTTACATAGCTGGGCATTTGCTCAGTGCTTCAGTGAAGGAATGTTAATGATTAGCTTCTTAAATATTTGTAAAAACCTTGAAAATTGTTAATTAAGCTTTTGTTGTCTAATTCTCTGAAGAAATGGATGTGGTTGATTATCTAAATTAATGTTAGTTGGGGAGAGAAGTTTTTTAAGTTTGTAGGACTATTTTCTTTAGACTTTCCAGTTTCCTCAATATCTCTCTCAACTTAAGTTTCTTTTTGAATTTCAACATTTAAATCTCATCCACTTCTCAGTTTAACAACTTTAACTTGCTTTTTATTTGTATATTTAGGGTCTATCTCAGTTTTTCTATGAAGAGTTCCATGGGACCAATCGCTAGGTGAGTTAACAATTTGTTTTAATTGATTCTCAATATTTCTTATAGCTGCACTTTGACTTTGCAATTGATTACCTATCTGTAGGACTACTTCCTCCATAGAAAACTTTTTCTCCTTAACTTTTTTGTTATTATTAAAATCTGGAGGATATGAAACTCTATAGTTGGCACTACCTTGGTTATTCCAGTTTTCTATAGGGTTCACTTGATTGTTTCCCCATTATTGGTTTCCACCACAAGAATTATTATTCCAATTAAAGTTAAGGTGGTTCTTCCAACTTCGGTTATTAAAGTTGAAATACAGGTTGTTGGGTATCTTATTAATTGCATTTAAAGTCTTGAACAATGGAGATTAAGAATCAATCATTTGATCTAATGAGTTTTCCTCAATTTTAGGAGGTGTTTAAGGTATGTTCATTCTTATTTGATCTAGCTTACTAGAAATTGCAACAACCTAAGAAGCAAGAATTGAAATCTCATCTGTATCATGAACACTAGCTACTTTCTTAGGGTTTACCCTTTTAGAGGGCCATTGAAAGTTATTTTTCACCATCTCTTCAATTAAGGAATATGCATCATCAAATGGCTTCAACATCAAGGAACCATCAGCAGCGGCGTCAATGATAGATCTCAGGGATCCTAGTAACCAATTGTAGAACATTTGAATAATTAACTAATCAGGTAAAGTACGATGTGGACACTTTCTAAGGAGTTGTTTAAATTTTTCTTGTTCTTTGTATATTGATTTACCATCATATTCACTGAATGATGTGATATCATTCCAAAAGCTAGCTATTTTGGATGGTGAAAAATACTTAGCTAGAAATATTTGAGCTAAATCACCCCAAGTTTTAATAGATCCAGGTGCTAATGATTTTAACAACATTTTAGTTTTATCCCATTAAGAAAAAGAAAAAGCCTCGGTCTAACTATGTCAATTGACATGCCGTCATACTTAAATTTAGCACATAACTCTAGAAAACTTGCTAGATGTATGTTTGGATCTTCAGATGAAGTTCCTCCAAACTGGTTTCTCTGCAAAATTTGGATAATAATAGGTTTCAGCTCAAATGAATTAGTTGCTACGACATGAGTTTGTATACCTAGGTGAATTTCATTTGTCGTAGGTTTTGTGTGATCCTTTAATGGTCTCTATATGTGATGAGGTTCATTTTTAGTTATTTGATTATCTAAGTTGTTATGTGAGGTATTCACCTTTTTTTCTACAAGTTGTTGATATCCTTTATGTTTTCTAATTTTTCTAATGATTTTTTCTAATTTAGAATCATAGGGCACAAGTCCTAGAGATCCTGAACTATGCATACACTACTAAAGATTAATAATAAAGTGAAAACAAAACACACAAATTACTAATACTAAATTTTATATATATATATATATATTGTTAGAATGAGCATTATTCGGCTCCCTACATGTTGAACAATGAAAACACTACGAAATGACTCAACTTGGGAGGCCCCTAACCTAGATACCAAAATACAAAAAGACACCTACCTATGAGAGGGTGACCTCACCACAAATGTATACTTTATAAGGAAAATAAAAGAAGAAAAGGAACTATATATATATATATATATAAAGCATGATCCCAAAGGTGAAGCCAAAGAAAGAAGAGGGGAGAGGTGGCCCAGTTGCTAGAGATCATTGAAATTGTTAGCCTTAATTCTAAGATGTGGGGCCTCAATTGTATCACCATGAAGTAGGAGAGCAAGAGGAGTGGGGGGCCTGGTCGCAACAGATATAAAAATAGAATAACGACTTTATTTGGCCAGCCAATTTGCAGGTTGATTTCCTTCCCTGAAGATAAAAGTTATATTGAAGTTAATGATCTTTTTGAGACTCCAGATTTTCTGTTTTCACTCTGTGTGGTACCAGGAAGACAAATTCTCAGACTCCAGGAAGTTGATGAGTTGTAGAGAGTCCACCTCTATCCATAATTTATAACATTCAGCTTTTGTAGCAAATGTTAGAGCCCAGAAAACAGCAATTAGCTCTGCCTCAAGTGCATCTTTAGCCTCAGTTGGGGCATGAAAGAATAGTAAACATTTGCTAGAGGAGTCCCTAAACACTACCCCTACCCCAGCACCCCATTAATTATAACTACCATCAGTATTGATCTTCATGGTGTACTGTTCAGGGGGTTTCCAAAAGATCTTCTCGATCTTATGAAATTTTCTAGCATCAGTGATCTGGAGCTTACAAATATTGAGGAAGTTATTGAATTGAATCAATTTGGTTAAGTAAGAGGCACAATTTCTGGTGACCTTGTAGTGTTGTATGTATTTGTCCTCATGTTTTGTGTTGTTTTTTCTCATCCAAAGAAACCAGGCAATAATAAAAGGAATAGATTCACAGTGACTTCTATTCCAGCTATGCCACCCAACTTTGAGATTGGACCAATCCAATACAAAACCTTCCACCTTAAGCATAGCCAAAAAATCTTTCCATACCTCTTGAGCAAACTTACAGTTGAAGAAGAGATGATTGTTGTTTTCCTCACTCTGCTGACAGAGATAGCATCTAGAGGGCCCCCTCAATCCCTTCAATATGAGAATATCATCAATGAGAAATAATCTGTTGAAGAATCTCCAACAAAAGAAACACATAGAGGGGGAGAGGAATCTGTTCCAAATGGCTTCTCCCCAAGGACCAGCAGAAAAGCCTAGCATAAATAGCTTTAGTCAAACTTTGATTAATATAACTATGCCAGATAATTTTGTCGTTCCATTTGTCGTTCCTGCTCTTATCAAATTTGACTTTGGTAATTTGAAAGAGATGAGGCTCCTGTAAAATGGATTGGAGCTTGGAACATAAATTAGCCACAGTAAATTGTGGATTGAAGTCAGGAGGGGGAGCACCTAGCCAATCCATGGGACACCAATGATCCAACAAAAAATTCACCATACCATCCACCAAATCCCAAATATACATATCCTCAGCAAAATGTCTTACTTTGAGCATGTTAACCCAAATCCTGGAGTCACCCAATTTCCTGGTGATGAGAGAGGGGTGCTGACCCTTACAAAACTTAACCTTCATGAATTTAGCCCAAAGAGATGTTTGAGCTCTAAAATTTATCCACATTTTGCAAAGATTGATCTGGATGAGTTGTTGGAGCCCCTTAAAACCTATACCCTCAGCCATGCTAGTTTTAGCAACCTTTTGCCAAGAAGCCCAGTGAAGTTGCTGCTATGACCTGCCCACAAAAATCTGTTAAAATTTCTTTCCAACTGTATCTATGTGCTTTTCTTCATAAAAGTGGTTTGGAGAATATAAGAGGGAAAAGGTGGTTAAAATGCTTTTGAGTAGAGTTATCCTGCCCCCATTGGAAAGGAAGAAGTGAGACTAGCTGGATAAATGATTCTGAATTTTTAGAAATACTTCATCAAATTGAATCAATTTAGATCTCCCCCAAATAAGATTTAACCCTTAGGTATTTAAAAGGGTATTTGGCTATAGAGAAACCTGTATAATTTGAAATCCACTGCTTGTAGTTTGAAGATTCCCTTTTGTTGAAAATCAGTTGGTATTTTGTAGGATAAAACACCATCCCAGAGTGGTCTTGGAATTGCTTCAGACACTCGTAAACCTTCTTAACAGTATTCTTATGGGCACTAGAAAAAATCATGACATCATCAGCATATATAAGATGAGATATAACCATTGTGGATTTATGATGATATCTAGAGTACTATTGAGTAAGGATGGCCTTGTCAAGCATTCTATAAAAGTAATCCATAGCAATAATGAAAATAGTGGGGGGAGAGTGTGTCTCCCTGCTTAAGACCTCTGACAGCTAAGAAGGAGCCCCAAGCCTTCCCATTAATAAGGGTAGAATGATTGTTATTAATAAGCCATCTAGGTATGAGGTTACAAAAATCAGTTTGAAACCCCCTGACTACAAAAATCCCCAAGATAAATTTCCAATCAATAGTATCATAGGCTTTTTTGTTATCTAGTTTATAGATAAGATTACCCCCCTTGCTAGTTTTATCCAGATCTAGAATCATCTCCTGTGTCAGCAACACATTATCAGTAATAGATCTCCCTTTGATGAAAGCTGTTTGGTTTGGGCTGATCAATTTATCAAGATGAGGTTGAATTCTTTTTACAATGATCTTGCTAATGAGTTTACTATATATAGAAGTGAGGCTGATGGGTCTACAATGATCCTAAGTCTTCTGCAGATCACCTTTAAGAATTAATATAATAGAGGAATCTCTAAAGTAGCTAGGTAGAATACTGCCACCAAAGAAGCTTCTAATATCCTCAATCACTTCCCTCTTAATTATGTGCCAAGATTTTTTATAAAAATCAGCAGTAAAGCCATTTGGGCCAGCAGATTTAGAGCTGTCAATGGTATTTAAAGCATCCCAAATTTCAATATCAGAAGGGGGATCAGTGAGTTTGAGGTTGTTAGTGAACTCAATTGCATTTGTGAAATAGTTGGTAGCAATATTAGTGTTGAGTTCAGAAGAAGATTTCAACAAAGAGCTGTAGTACTTGACTGCATCCATAGCAATGTGTTCATTATCATTGAGCCAGCATCCCTCAAAGGTATGAATTGAGTGTATAGTGTTACATTTTCTTTTGTAACTGATATAAGCATGGTAAAATTATGTATTTCTTTTCTCTTCAAGAAAAGTGTTAATAGAAGACTTCTATTTAATTAATAACTCCTGATTTTCAATGATAGCAATCAGTTTAGTTTGTGTAGTAAGCAATTCAGTCTCCTCAGCAATTCCATTCTGAACAACAACCTCAAGGTTCTCCACTTCCTTCTCAACATCTAAAACATTGGAATAAACATTAACAAAAGTCTCCCAACCCCACTTTCTAAGAGCATTGCTCAGTCTTAAAATGAAGAAGGCTAAGTTTTATGATTGGTTCAGGATGGTCAGCTCCAACCCAATTGGATGCAACAAAGCTGACAAAAAGAGGGTGAGTGGACCACATATTTAAATATCTGAAGGGAGTGTTGTAAGCAGTATTGCTGGGGAATTGATTGAGATTAATAGAGGCCTGTGATCTGACCAAGTGAGAGTTAAGTGGGTAACAAATGTGAGAAGATAATGTTGATACCAGCAGTCATTAACAAGCACTTTGTCTAGTTTTTCCCACATTTTACCCCTTTTCCAAGTGAAATGAGGGCCCTGGTAACCCAAATCAAACAAACCAGCTTTTTGAATCTGATCACTACAAAAAATCATTTTGGAAATATTGGGGACTCTACCCCTAGTCTTCTCAGCAGTGGAAGTAATACAATTGAAATCTCCCCCAACCAGCCAATGGGAGTTCATATTCACACTGATATGCTGGAGACACTCACAAAGTTCTTGTCTATCTTCTTTATGACTGCCAACACAAATGAAAGTGGCAAATTCCAAATGGCCTTGGATTAGGAGAGAAAGGGGAATAAACTGTGGATGGTACAGCTGGATGTTCCACTGTATTTCCTTTCTACAAATAAACCAAATTTTGTTATTTTTATTAGCATAATGAGAGAATCCAGGGAACTTACTGATAAATCTCTGAGGATTATGCTGAAACATAGTTTCCAATATAGCAAAACACCATAGTTTATACTTCTTATTGAGAAAAATTAGTCTTTTTAAGGACAAAGGATGGGCAATGCCCCTAATATTCTAGCGCATTAAATTAATCATGAGGGGGTTTAGTATGGAGAGAGGGCTGAGATCTTGATCTGGTCCTACCTCTAGAAGGAGATGGCCCAACCATCTTCTTGCCACCTATGTCCATAGCAGCCCCTTCTTTTAATTTCTGAACTTCTGAAATTTGCTTCTTCTTCTTCTTAGATTTATGTATTTGTCACTCCTCTTCCAATAGGAGTTCCATCTCATCCATTATCCCTTTATCAGGGACTCCCAAGGCAATATTGTCATTCTCATTTACATCTCCGATGGTCTCACCCCCATTAAGTGAGCCATCAGATGTTAAAGGGGTAATAATGTTTACTTCATTTAATTCCTCCCTAAAGACCCTGAGAGAGGTATTGGTAGGAACATTGGACCCACAAGGAGCTGTGGAGATTTTAGAAATTCCTAATAAATCTTCCTCATTAACTGTTGGAGTTGGTTCCACACTTAAGTAGGCTGACTGACCTTTTCCTGAGTGTTCATAGTTTTCTTTGAAGGGGGTGAAGCCTGAAACATCTATCCTTGGTGTGTCCAAACATCTTACAATGATGGCAATAATATGGTTTTTGTTCTAGAACCACATTCTACAGGAAACCTTCTTTGTCAGAGCCAATCCAGATCCTTTTTATTTCAGGGAGAGTAATGTCTCTCTCAATGAGAATTTGAGCTAGAGATGGTTTGGCTTTGTTATATGTTGGGGCATCTATATTAAGAGACCTCCCCAATGCACACCCAATATTGAAGAGAGCATTAAGGTTAAAATATGGGAGAGGAAGGCCAGGTAGTTTAAACCAAAGGAGAACCACATGGGGCCCTTACTTGGATCAAAACCAGGCTCCCACTTCAAGATCTTCATGGTGGTACCTCCAATTTCAAGAGATTGTTTTGCAAATAATATGCCATAGTCTTCCTCCCCTGATAGTTGGATGAGTAAATGCCTGCCATCAAGTAGGCTAATCTGCCAGTCTCCATTAATTTTTAATGCAGCAAAATAGTTTCTAACCAATTCCATTTTTGGGTGTCCAACCTGGAATTTACCCACTAAAGTGAATTTCACTTTCTCATTCAAAGTCTGAATCTCTTGTGGAAAGAAATAGGTAGTAGGTTCACCCTCTTTGGAACCCAAAGGGTAAATGCAAGGACTGTTTCCCTTCCAGCAACAGTGTCATGAAAATCTTGAGGAAAAATTAAATGATCAGGGTCACTAAGGGTATCAATAGATTTACCCACAACCCCAGCATAAGTTGCTTTGGACCACTGAGCATTGACCAAAGTAAAATATGTTGAAATTTTTGTGCCTCATTTATATTGTTTTTATTGATATTGCACTTTAAAGAAAGGTATTTTTTATGTTTTGTTGTATTTTTTATGTTTTGTTGTTAAGGTATTTTTTATGTTTTGTTGTTGGAATGATGAATTAAGGTCAATGGAGCAAAAAGATGCAAAAAGGAGAGAATTTGGAGCAAAAAGGACCAAAATATGGAGAATTACAATATGGCGCCGACGGCGTCATCCGACGGCGAGCGTTTTCCAAGGCTATAAGACAAAATCTCCAGAAGGCTGCCGACGGCGGGATCAACGGTTATGTG
>NW_018165541.1:286764-297617 GCF_001263595.1 Phalaenopsis equestris
ACATCAAGTTTTTGGCATCGTTGTAAAGCGTAGTCAACTTATTAAATTTTACATAACTATATTTCACCGGGATCAGTAATCAAATGAGCAGCTAACCAAAGAGTTACAGTAGTAGGTGAAATTTCTCCTAAACCCAACCTTTAGAAAATTGATAGAGGCATAAGATTAATATTGGATATTAAATCACATAGAGCTTTTCCAAAAAATCTTTCGCCAATAGCACAAGGAATAGTAAAACTACCAGGATCTTTAATTTTTTCTTGAAGCTTTTTCTGAGTTATAGTGCTACACTCCTAACTAAGTGCAACAGTTTCATTGTCTGTAAAATTCTTTTTTTATTAAGTATATCCTTCATAAAATTCACATAGCTTGGCATTTTCTCAAGGGCTTCAACAAATGGAATGTTTATCGTTAATTTCCTCAATATTTCCGAATTTTTTTTAATTGGTTATCTCTTTTTTACTGCTTCAAACTTTGAGGAAATGGAGGTGGTGGTCTTTCTATAGAAATTTTCATTCGTTTGATAAGATATTCTGACTCAAGATGAAAATCTTCACTAAACTTTTCATTTTCCACCCATTCTTTCTCAACTTCAATCTCAATATTTTTTTTGAACTTTTGCTTCCAATTATTTTCCACTTCTCAGTTGAATAGACTTGATTTGCTCTTTGTTCTGATCTTTAGGATTAACTTCAACATTACTAAGAAAAGTTCCTGGTGGTCTATTGCCAAGTGCAGTAGCCATACATTTTAACTGATTTTTCATGTTTCTAATTGCAGCTCCTTGACTTTGTAATTGTGCTCCTTGACTTTGTATTGTGCTCCCATTTGCAATATTAATTCTTCCATTGATAATTTCTTCTCCTTAATTTACAAATTGTTATTAAAAGTTGAATGGTAATAAGGTTTATAATTAGGATTTTCCTGATTGTTGGAATTTTCCAATGGGTTTGCAAGATTGTTCCCCCTTTGTGGATTTACAACATTAGAGTTATGGTTGCTCCAACTGAAATTAGGGTGATTTTTTTAACTAGGATTATAATAATTTGAATAAGGATTATTAGTTTGGTTGTTTATTGCATTTAAAGTTTCATATGAAGATTGATAATCTATCATTTTTCCCAATGCATTTTCCTCAAGCACAGGAGGTGTGGAGAATAACTCATTCCATATCCAATTCCATACCGATCTATCTTCTTTGATATTACATCAATTTGAGCAGCCAAAATAGAAATTGCATTAGAATCAGAAATACTGACTACTTTTTTTAGAGTTACCCATTTAGAGGGCCATTAAAAATTATTAGTAGCCATCTCTTTCATTAATAAATATGCTTCATTGAATGGTTTTAACATTAATGATACACCAGCAATAGCGTTAATTATAGATCTAAGAGATCCAATCAATCCATTATAAAAAGTTTTAGTTATTAACCAATCCGGTAACGCATGGTGTGGAAACTTCCTAAGGAGATCATTAAATCATTCCGTAGCTTCATAAATTGATTCTCCTTCAAACTGACAAAAAAATATGATACCATTTCTAAGCTTAGTAGTTTTTTTATGGTGGGAAATATTTAGATTAAAATTTTTATGATAAATCTCCCTATGTTCTGATAGATCTAGGTGCTAACGAGTTTAACCACAACTTATTTTAAACGCTTAATGAAAAAGGAAAAACTCTAAGTCTGACGGCATCAGTTGACACTTCATCATATTTAAATGTAGCACATAATTCTAGAAAACTAGCAAGATGTAAGTTAGGATCTCCAGTCGGTGTTCTAAAAAATGTATTATTTTTTACAATTTGGACATGTATGATGTATTATTTTGTATGATTTGGATAATAACAGGTTTAAGCTCAAACGAATTAGTAGCTACAACAAGATTTTGTATACTCAAATGAATTTCATCTATTGTAGGATTAGCTTAATCTCTTAAAGGCCTCTGATGACGTTCATTTTCATTTATGAGATTATTTAAGTTTGTAGCCATTTTGTTCAAATTATCTAACAACTTCTTTTTTTTGAATTTTTCTAATAGTTCTTTCTAACTTTGAATTGTAAGGTGCTAAATCTTCAAATTTTAAACTATGTATACATAAACACAACAAGCAATTAAAATAAACAAACACACTAAAATATAAAAATAATAATTAAACCATAATAATTTTTCTGTTTACATAAACACAACAAGCAATTAAAATAAACAAACACATTAAAATATAAAAATAATAATTAAACTATAATAATTTTTCTGTTTAAAAAAAAATACTCTAAATTATAAAGTAATTTCCCTTTAGTCCCCGACAATGGCGCCAAAAACTTTATGCAGGTTTTTATGGTGCGTTGAAAAAATCTTTTAATACTGCAATACACACACAACAACACAAATAATAAATATGCAGTTTAATCACAATAAAAATCACTTCAGTATAAATAGTTTTATATTTTAAAATAATTAAGATCTCAAACTTAATAATAATGCAAGTATGCGTATCATTTAAGTAAAAAAAGATCTCTAACGGAGTCCTAAGTGTCAATCCAACAGAGAGTTAGAAATTCTTATGGTTATATTGTAAAACACAATATTTAAACTATAAAAACTTAAGTATGAAAATTAAATGTAAAGTAAATTTAATGTATGCAAAATAAAATCCAGTCAAAAGAACTAAGTTAACTTAACTATTTGCTAAACATAAAAATTAAACTTACTAATACTAAACAATGTTTTGTAATGAAGAGTTCAAAGTTAAGAAAGCACTCTTCCCCTTTACAATGAGTCTATGGATTATGAAGTAATTAAAATCATTTAAATTATATCTATGTATATATAAAATTATATTGTGCCAAATAGAAGCAATCATATTCTTTACCCTCTGAGAGTGTATAAAGAACATTGATTAATCCAAAGTTTGGTCTCTAAATCTTTGGTTAGGTTGAGAGGATACAGGCTACTCCAGAGGTCCCACTTCTCCCTCCCTTGAGGGCTAACAATCTCGTTTTAGTTTCCAAGAAACTAGACTAAATTGTGAATTTTAGTCTGCCACCATAAAATATCCAAGTATCACACAGCAAAATCTATTTCTATTTTTATTTGCACTCAATCCCATTAACTACATTCTAACCCATGAAATTGAATGTGACTCTTACCTAGTTGCAGAAAGCGTAACCCTTTCAGATCTTATGTTTCTCACCAAATTTTAACATTTCAATTGGCCAGATCAAAAAGTTAATGAAGATCAGAGTTTGAATCATCACTATTTATTGACATTTAAAACCTTACATAGCAAAATTAATTCTTCACAAAATCATATCTAATTGTAGGGAGAAGGATAAGGAAAACTACTCAAAACTCATGATAAGGATACAATGGAAAATGGATTATATATATAAAAATAAGTTTACAACACAAAGAAAGGAAAGAACACAACTTATCTCACACTCCTTCTAAAGCAAATCCCTTGAAGTTCCCTTTAATAACTTTCTCTCTTTACAATCTCCCTCAATTCTCTCTTAGAAATGTAATGAAGAAGAAATCTTTCACCTTCCTTCTCCTTTTATAACTCTAGAAGAAAATTCTCTCTATCACACCACACTCTCTCCACAAACCCTTTACACCTCCACACGCCTCTCTCCCTAGACTCTCCTTTTCATTGGGGTGCCAGCCCTCTCTTCAAAGAGTTCCAAATTCCCTCCTTTTCCTAAAAGGCACACCTCTTCACATCAAGAGAGTCCCTTCATCAAAGAGACATATCTCTTCATTTATGAGCCTTTCCAAAGTGTCTAGGTATATTGAATCACTCCATGAGTTGTTCGAATTGATTGGGGCCTTCTAGAACCGCTCAAAAATAGTCAATAACCACCTCACCTATGGCACCAGTTTATTGGAGTTCCACGTTGTTCTTTGGAATTTGGCACCTCTTCTCTGTAAAATGGCACCTCTGACCTAGTTCTGGTGCCTCTATTGCTAGCTCTCAGTAAAAATTATGCCTTTGGCTCCAGTTTTGGCACCACTGGCACCAGGATGCTCAAAATATTCATTTTGACTCCAAATTTCCTCCTTTTTGCTCCTTTTTTGGTCTAAATTCCTAAAATTAATTTTCCTGCAAAAAAAATATGAAATACCTTTTTTTAAAGGGCAATGACACAAATTTTAAGCATAAAATGCATACATAAAGTTACATATTTTTTTGGTGTATCACCAACTAGATTACAGTAGAAGATAACACCCAACTCAGACTTACAAAATTAGAGTTTTGATGGAAACCAGTTAATGTGATATAGTGTTTGGAGCTATAACAGGTAAGCCTGAGGACCTTAGACCCTATTTCATCTCAAACAGACACTTGGTGGAGGTTCACCAGCTCACAAGGAAGCTTCCACAAGCACCCAATAAAGGCCTGAGCTCTTGGGTTTTGAGCTCGATTTCACCAAGTATGAAGTGAACTGGCATTTCATAGCATTGTAACTGTATGGATGTGTTCATAGGGAAAAACCTAATTTGATTTGGTTGAGTATCGAGAGAAATCTAAGGGTTTAAAGTTGAACAACTTATGGGTTAGGTCAGTTGGGGACGATGACCAGGAACTGTTTGATCGCGCGTCAATCAGATAGACGGATGAGATGGCGTCGGGCGAACTCTTGGTGCATGAACAACGGGCTGACTCAGCTAGGGGCGTCTAATTAGGAGAGGACGCGTGCGCAATTCAGAGGTACCTAGTTTGAAGTGGATAAGTAGGAAAATGTGTTCTAAAATAATTTATTTAATTTAAGTAACTTAGAAAATTCACATCTTTGCATAGAAAAATCATAAAATTAAAATAAAAATACCCTCTTACTCAATGAATAGAAAAAAATAATGTGGATGAAAAATAAAAATTATTTGATGAACCTTTGATTTTTAATTAATTAAATAGCTTTTGAGGTGTTTTAATTTTAATTGTTTAAATATTGTTCATCGAAGCTTGAAGTTTTGGGGCTTTATTTCTCATCATAGAGGGGATGTTTTCTGATTTTCCCAAAGTCAAAGAGCATCTCTTTGCATGCAACCATAATTTTTAAAATTGAATGACTATTTTGACTTAATATAATTTTAAAAATTAAAATATCCCTTGAGAAATTATGGGATGAATTTTTGTAGGTTCCCTATTGCAGGACAAGCTTAGGAAAAACATCATGATAGTTTCGATAATTTTGTATGTTTCTATAGCTAGCTAAATGCTTATATTTTGTATTAATTCATTTGAATTAAATATTACATAAAAATTAATAAAATCAATTCCATATTATGTAGAAAAATCATGTTGACTCACTGTAAAAATTTAAAATTTATATGATTAAGTTAAGTACTAAAGTTGATTTTCCTAATAAAAATTACATTTTTGTACAAAAATAAATATATTAAATTAAATATACTTTAAAAAATTATGAAAAGTGATTTTCTGAGTTTCTTGTGATTAGAGGCACTCAGGAAAAATAAAATTTTTTTTTTTGAGAAAGTACTTTATTTTTTAAGCTATATTTTGAATTAAAAATAATTAAAAATTTCAAAAATAAAAAAAATGTTCAAAATATTCCTAATTACTTCTTGATCACTTGAGACTCATTAGAATATTTTTATTAATGTTTCTAAGCTAAGAATAAATTTTTAATGGCTAAAAATGTATTTTTCTTAATTTTTCATTAAAATAATTATAATAAAGAAATTAAAAGTCATAAAAGTGTAAAAATTAGTTTCTCTGATTTCTCTGAACTTTGAGAAGTTTAATAAAAGTATAAAAAAGAATTTTTATATTTAAAATATATTTTCTATTTAATTAAATTGTTAAAATCAATAAAAAAATTATAATAATTAAAATATAATTCAATAAATCATGGAATTTTGTCTAAGTGTTCCTCTAACCTAAGTGAACCTCTAATAATTCTCTCATTACCAAAAATTGTATAATTAAATAAATTAATTTTGAAAAATCCTAATTTTGAATTAAAATAATTCTATAAATTAAATAAAAATTGAAAAGACCACATCTTCTCATTTGATATTTCAATTAACTCATGATTGAGTCTCCATGGAAATTTTAAGGTTACCTAAGCTTCACTTGATAAGTTATAGGATAGGGAGCACCAGGAGCAAATTGTTAATTTTGGATTTTAATGTTTTAATTCAATTTTAGGATTAATCAAAAGGTAAATGGGTAATATTGATTATAATAAAATCTCTTTAGTGTTTGAAATTTGATGAGCTAAGAGGTGGAAACCAATTTTCCATCCTTTTCACGGTAAGGGTAAAATTGTATCTTTTATAATTGTCATAATTTAGAAGATAATTCAATTAAGATGATCCTCAATTAAAATGATCCCAAGATATTGGGCTTATGTTATGAAGATAATAATTCACTCATTTAAAGCCCACTAATTGATGATTAGATGCTAAGTCTGATATTAATGAAAATTAGGACTTCATTTTGCCTAATATTTAATTATTATAAAATTACTTTAAAAATAAATATATTAAAATCAAGAGGGACTAATAGTGAACTAGGTTTGATATGTAAGAATTGTCTTAATTAGGATTAGAAAAGTTTGAATTGATAAACACTTTCAAACACTTTAGGCTCTACTTTAACTCCAGGCATTAAAATCTTTAATGACATTTGGACTTTCCTTTTGGGGTACACGTTCGTATAAGTCTCAAATGAAATGTTAAGCGACTAGCAAACTTCCTTCATTTCTTAGGATAGTTGAATTATCAAGGTTGACTGAGCAATGGGATATTTCAATTTTAAGATGATTAATGGAACAATATAATAAGTTCAAAATGATCTCAAAACGTTTCAAGGGATTTTAAAAGTTGTTCAGGGCCGTGTCCCCAAAATTTTAATATCCCTTGGATATTTTGAAGGATGATTGAACTTATTATATTTTTTTTCTAGAAACTCATCCACTAAGATATTTCGGGACTCACTGAGTCATAACTTAGGGTTCGGTAATTGCACCTTCATCTACTCCTACAATTTATTTAAATTCCTGTGAAATCATATATACCTGTTGCAAGTTTTGACGTTCAGCAGGAGTAGCGAGAAGAAGACAAGTAAGCTTTTATAGTGTTATTTAATTTTACTACAATTTACTTTTTCTTTCAAATATTATAACTGCTTGGTTGCGCAATTTACTTTACTTTACTTGCAAAAATCAAAATCATTTTCAAATTTAAATCAATATTTTTCAAAATTAAATTAAATTGTTTCAAAGGTAACCATAAATCCTTTGAAATATCACTAAACTTAAAACGTTCTTTTAAATTTACGGGAGTCCCTCAGACAAAGTAACCTACAGTTGCTAAGTAGATTTTCACGACTTTAATAAGTGTACCAACTTATTTAAGCTAAGTAAATTCAAAAGAAAATAGTGATACCAAAACGAGGGAACCATGGGATCCTAACAGGTGTCACTAATCAACTTTAAACCCCCTTGATTAAACTTAAACTTGTTATTTAAACCTTAAACTTTAGAACTGCTAATTGATTAGAGTGACACCAGTTAAGCCTTTGTATAGCTCTGCTATACAATTTAAGCCCTAACTTGTTATAGGATTCCTATATTATCGTTTGTCACGACCTAAATTCTCATATCTTCCAGGCTATTTGTTCGACTGTCTCACACAATTGTAACCCCTAACTAATAAAATTGGTAGGATGCCACATTTAAATAATATTTCTTCTCAAAATTGAAGCCAAATGATATGATAACTTGGGAAGCTACAAGAGTTCTCCTCTGGATCCGCGACAACCCCTAGTTCCTCTTCCATTGGATTCCATAATAATGCTCCAAGTTTGAGTGATTCCCCTTTGACACTCCTTTGGTATGATCTTTTAGTCCGATCTTTTGAAAAATTTCTACCCCTTAAATTCTTGAAGACAATATTCCCTAATCTAAATCGAGATTTTTCATAAGTGACTTCAGTTATCTAAGCTTGTCAGTGCAATTTTTGGTTGGAGGAGTTGTCCATAAGAAGCTATCGATGACCGGAATCAAAATCCCGTCGCCCTCTTCGGAAGGACGTTTTAATTTACATATATATTTTATTTTAGAAAAATATGAAATCAAACTAACCCCATATTTTTCATAGTTTAAATGGAGTGTTGTACCTCAAATCCTATATCTATCCCGAAGGATAAACACAAGACTTGAGGATGAGGCTCGATCAAATAAACTAAAGAATATATGACATCCGTTTGGTCTGCAAAACCATTTTATTTGCCGAAAAGTTCCCCTATTTAATATAAAGAATTAAATAAGGTTTGTATTAAGCTGGGTTCGAACATGCTTCCTATAAGGGCAAGCCTCTATTGTTAACTACATCTTAAATGACCAAAGTCACTTAAGAAGAATCTCGATAAAAATTAGGAAATATCATCTTCAAGGAATTTCAAAGGGTAGGACATTTCAATGAGATCGGACGTAGAGGTGTGAAAGGGAATTGGTTCAAATTTGGAGCATTTTGTTGTAGAGTCCAAAAGAGGAAAAACTAGATGATGTCATGGATCCAGAGGGGAACCTCGTTGACTTCCCAAGCTATCCTAATGTTTGGCTTCATTTCTGAGGAGAAATATTTAGGTGTTTTATCCAGTCAATTTTATTTTTTAGGGCTTACATTCATATGAAATGATCACACAAATAGCCTAGAAGATGTCAGGATTTAGGTCGTGACGGACGACAACCTCGGAATCCTAAGACAAGTTAGGGCTTATATTGTATAGCAGGGCTATACAAAG
Organism: Phalaenopsis equestris; assembly: GCF_001263595.1. Taxonomy (NCBI): domain Eukaryota; kingdom Viridiplantae; phylum Streptophyta; class Magnoliopsida; order Asparagales; family Orchidaceae; genus Phalaenopsis; species Phalaenopsis equestris. The sequence goes on from NW_018165541.1 coordinate 295,540, forward strand.
GCCTAAAGATAAGATGAGGATTTACGTTGCATAAGCAAGACCTCGAAGTCCTATGGCTTTCTTCTTTAAGTCTAAGGAAGGAAGATTGGTTTAGCTGGGGAAGACAAGTTTTGTTGTTGAAGATGGTCATGCTACCCATCATGCTAGCTCCAAGCTCCTTGTTGTGACGAGTTTGAGTTTTCTAGTGTGTCAAATTATGATATCAAATCAGGTGGCCCTATGGTTGAAGTTCCCTAAATTTTATGCGAGCATATTAAAGTTGATTAGGGCGACACCAGTTAGGATCCTACAGTTACCTCATTCTGGCACCACTATTTTCTATTAAATTCACTTAGTCTAAATGAACTTACTAAACCCAACTTATTGAGTTACATAATCTCAATTAGACCGTGGGAAGCCTGAAAATTGTAAAAGCGTACCTGCGAGTCTTCTTGTTCCACCACCTGAAACTCAAAAAGGCATGTTAAGGCAGTTTATATGAAGCAACAAAGTAAAATTTTGACGACCTATCTAACCCTATGTCATATCTTGGTGGTTCCTTGGGAATTTAATTAAGGATGACAATTGTCAAGCAAAACATATTAAGTTTAGTAGATCTCCGAGGTATCCAACAGGTCTAGAGAAAGAAGCGGGTCCGTGCTGCTCTCTCGCTGACTGGTGGAAAACCCTGAGTTGTTTTAAACTTATTATAATGCTTAATAATTCATCCTATAAATACCCTAATGCTCAATGAACATTGATGTCTTAATTATCTCTAGTAATTATCATCTGTAATTTAATTTTTAAGATTGTGGGTGAGGACCCTTAAAATGGCAAGTTGGTGTTATTGGAACACTTAGCCAAATTTTGGTCCTAATTGGTCTTGTAGTGTTTGAAAAATGTCTTAATTTTAATGGAGTTTATTTTTCTAATCCTCATTTAATCAGTCTTGATTTAGCCTAAGTAACTACTAAGCCCTTAAGACCCTGGTGAGTGTCTTAATTAGTTTTAAAAAGGTTAAGCTTTAAGTAGTCATAGATCATGATTTGAATTTATTTGAAAACCAAAATAGGGGTATTAAATTGATTAATTATTGACTTCAAAATTCAAATTAAGATCAGAGGTTGTCCATTTCACTTCCTGAATTAAGCCTAAATGTTAATTAAGGCTAAATTTCTAAAATTACACATTTGCCCCTAAGACTCTAACACTTCATAATTTGTCAAACTCAATCCAAATAACTTTGGAATTTTTATCCCACCTCACTCATGGGTCAATTAAGATATTAGAGGAGAAAATGTGATTTTTTCAGAATTTAATTTAATTTACATATTTATTTTAATGCAAAAATATTTCTTTTCAAATTTCTAACTTGACCAAGGTAAATCCTAATCCCTCGATAGTAAATCCTAAACTCTTGAAATTTTTACTAGAGGTAGAACTAGACTAGAGAAGGCTTTAGACCAAATCTCATAATTTTGTAAATTTTATTTGAATTTTAAGAATTATTTTAAATTCTAGGATATTTATTAAATATAAAATATTTTAAATGGGAAAAATTAAGTTTAATATTTTTTTAAAAATCTTCCTAAAATCAAAGACCGCAGAGGAGAAAATTTTATATTTTGTTGAGTTTTATTTGATTTATTGGAATTATTTTAGTGAAAATCCATTTTTAGCCTTAAAAAATTATTTTCTTAAACTTTAAAATTCAGTATCTTTATTTAGAAAATCAGGAAAAATATTTTAATTGTTTCTAAGAGCTTAGGAAGCAACTTAGAATATTTCCATGAATTTTATTAATTTTTGTGATTTTTATGGATTTTTAATATTGTTAAATATTTAAAAATAAGCATAAAAGATGACGTTTTTATTTTGTTTACAATTTTATTTTTAGAAAATTCTCTTGGTCATAAAGAGCTCCCAAAACCAAGTTTTATAATTTTTTGAGTTATATTTTAATTATTAAAAATCATTTTAATATCAAAAATGCCATTTAACATTGAAAATCAAGTTAAGTTTTTATCTTTAAAAATCAACTTAAGTTACCAAATGAAGTCAAGATGCTTTGGAATTTTTATGGTGAGTTCTCTAGATCC
>NW_018165541.1:297648-299109 GCF_001263595.1 Phalaenopsis equestris
AAATAGTGGAATTTTGTAATCAAGTCATTTTGTTGTTTGAATTTTTCAAAATTAATTATCTTAGTGATTTAGGGTTTGTGAAGATTAGGTGTATTTTGAATGACTTAGCTCATGAGAAATTTTTATGAAGGCTCTCTAGTTATCATAAACCTTCCAAAATTTTCTTGGATTTTTCTATGTAACATGCTAATTTTCATGATTATTTTCAGCAAATAATGCACATAAACTTGAAAAATATGATTCTCTGACCAGGGACCACCTCTGATTTTGGAAAAATCAGGGAATGTTCCTTAGGACAGAAGAAAAAACATGCTAAAATTTCAAGCCATATTGTAATTACTACATGCATGGAGAATCAAAACATCCAAATCCGTATTTAATTAATTAAAAATAAAATATGTATCAAACTGACCCCAAATCATTTCTACATTGTTGTCCTCTATTCACTGAGCAAGAATGTATTTTTATTTTATTTTTGTGATTTTTTTACATCAAGATATGGATTTTTAAAGCTAGGGATAATTTTCTAATTTTTTAAATCCCTATTGATCTATCTAAACGCGTGGCGCTGCATCAACCTACGACGGCTTCAAAGCTCCACGCGGCGCGCTCCTATTCGACACCGTTGTCTACCTCAGTGCTGACTCGACCCGCAGTTTATGTTCTTAAGCGCTGTCTGGATTCATCTTGACCGTCCAAACAATACGCGCTTGATCGAACGGCACTCCGTCATTATCCTCTATAGCCTAGCCTGAGAACTGTCCATCTTCTAGTCTTAATATCGTTCTCATTTCTTAACCAAATTAAGTGAATTTTTTTTTAAAACGCTCGTCTAGCGAGAGGAACATATCCATATGGTTATGATACCATGAAATCAACTCAAAAGAAATGGAGAGTTCAAATAATCTTGGGAGGAAGAGAAGTTTTATAGCTTTGCTCTGAGATGTGAATCTTTGATCACAGAGTCTTGGCACATTCGTTGTGATCCAAAGAGGCGAGGGATTGAGTCTCTGGTCTTGGTGTAAGGCCTAGGTATGATTTCAATTGTGACCAGATTTGGGTGTTAGTCTAGAGCTATGGTAGAGGCTCTGTGAGAGGGGAATTTGGAGGGGAATTTGATGAGAGGGGAATTTGATGGAGCTTAAGCTTCTTTCACTGTTGTGAAGGTGTGGGTGAAGTTAATTTGAGTTTGGTGGACTGTGGAAATGTATTGGGCTCTATCCTGGTTTTCGACAAGATTATGAGCTCAAAATTGAACTCCAACAGTGGAAATTGGTGAGGGAAAACAATTGGAATGCACTAAGGGGATCTTAGGGAAGCTTTGTGGTCAATTTGGAGAGGTCTCTCTAAAAAATTTTCAGCACCTCTTCCCATGGCCATGGGAGGTGCTTTTTTTAAAAATGGCTAACAGGTGGCTGTCATGGCCAATTAGGGGTGCATTGTGAGGCTCAGGGGGAGGGC
>NW_018165541.1:299243-346606 GCF_001263595.1 Phalaenopsis equestris
TGAAGTACCATGGGGGGGGCTCTCGGTTTTGAGCATCTCCGGTGACTAGGCTAGCCGGCCATGGCAGGGAGAGGTGGCTAGGTGCTCAGGGCATCCAGGGGAATCTGTCAAAGCAATTTAATGCAATGGGGTTTAGTTTTGGTAAGGGTATCTTAAGCATGTGTATTTTTTGAAAGAAGATCCCTTAATTTGGTGGAATTTTGGTCCATGGCTCATCTATCTTGGGTTAGATGGGTTTTCGCTCTGTCTTAGGGTCAAACCAATGGATGAGGTGGAGTTAATTTGATTGCTTTAAGGTGGTTAGGCCATCTTTAATGCATGGGTTCAATGTGGGTTCAAGTAGTCAAAGCTTGGATTTGGGCTAGGTTAGCCATGTAAATTGACCCAATTGATTGATCAAAATTGTGTAGATGATTTTTATGAAGATTTTTGGTGAAGGGTTGAAGTGATTTTGAGTTCAATTGGTGGGTCAATTTGAGGGATTTTTTAAATTTGGCCAATTTGTGCATGTTGGACTAGAAATGGTTATAGATTGGGCTAGCCTTGGGCTAAGTCAAAATTTAATGGTTCAAATGATCAATGGACATGTTGTGAAGATTTTTCATGAAGGGATAGAGTAGAAATTTTGGGGTTAAGGCCCTCAATTTTGTGAGATTTTGAGATATGGTCAATTTGGGGTAAATTTGGAGCTTTTTGGACTTAGGTTAAAATCAAATGAAATTGAGGCATCAACAAGGCCAATTGAAGTGAAAATTTGATGTATGGAGATGTTATGAAAATTTTTCTAACACAAATTGTGGCAAATGGAGTAGGCCATGGGTTCAATTTGGTGGAACCAAGTCATAGGGCCAAGGGCCAAAATTTCAAGTCATAGGGCCAAAATTTAGTTTTTGGTTTAGCTCAAAATTAGGTTCAAATCATGGACCAATTGAGCTTGGATTTAGTCTATATTTATCACATCAAGGGTGAATTTGAGTTTAAAAATGAAATTAGGGGAAATTGGGACCAATTGGATAGACATTTGGAGTGATTTGGGGAAAATATGGGCCTTTAAAGGGAAATTTGGGGGTTTTGATCAAAGATGGTCAAATTGGAAAAATTAGTCCATGTGATAGTTGAGAAAAATATAATTGCAAATATTTGGAAGGTTTTGGAAATTTTTGGGAATTTTTGAAATTTTTGGAATTTTGTGGTAAGGAGGGGTATTTTGGTAATTTGGCCATTTTGGTGATTTTGGGTAGTTTGGGTGTTTTCAAGGTGTTTGAAATGATTTTTTGAACCAAGTTGGGTATTTTGGGTAGAGTTTGAGTGCCAACCACCATCAATAAGCTATGACCCATGGAAACCCCATTTTGGGTTATGTAGTGGTCTTAGCTAAACCCTAGCCTAGGGCTAATGGGTTTAGGGAACCACCTACAGGAGTCTCCCAAAAGTATCAAGGGACCAGAGCCTAGAAATTCTGGGTTTAGGGTAGTGAGTGATTGTGAGTGTAAGTGATTGCAAGTGAGTGCCTTAGCCCTAGACCAACACCCAGGGTCAACTCTGAGGTCCAGCAGTTCTAAGGGTGACTCTCCTTGAGCTCCCCCATAATGACCCCACCTACTAAGTGCTGGAGGTTAGGACCAATATGTGGAACTTCAAGTTGAGTAGTGAAGAGGTTGGAATTTCTAATGGTGAGGGTTCCATATCTAGTTTTCTAAGAATAGTCAATAGGAAAGTCCTATGGCTAGACCTTTGGCTACTAAAGAGGAAAAACTAAACCTCAACCAAAAGTGAGGTCAACAAAGATGTAATTAACTATAGATGCTTTCCCTTATAGGAAATTTTAAGAGCCCAGCTTAATAGAAACACTATTTAATTTTTCCTATTAAATAGAGGAACTTGTCGGTCAACATTAAAAATGATTTTTTTGTAGACTTAAATGGATGTCATAAACTCTTTAGTTTATTTAATTAAGCCTCACCAGTAAGTTTTGTATCTATTCTTTGGGATGGATGTGTTGTTTGCATTGTTAGGCTCGTTTATTTAAACTACTGAGGATATGAGATCAATTCAGTGTCATGTTTTCAAAACATAAAATATTACTTTTATATATATATATATATATACACACACACACACATATATGTTAAATTATATATATATATATATATATATATACACACACACATATATGTTAAATTAAAACCAGGTGTGGGATATACATTTCTGTGACCGACAATTTCAAATTTGGCAGCTGACAACTTCTGGCGACTTCACTGAGGACTAGTTTATCTCACCATTATGATCAGGGAGTCTTGTCTTCATACATCAGTAATATGTCAATGTCCCTTCTGGACCAGATTACCCTTCTTTCATTGACTTGCTTCACCCATTTCTTTCTTGGGTAAGTACGGTCAACTCTTTAAGACTTCAGGACAATCTGTTCAATCACCGTTGAATAGAGAGGTTTAGGAGTTCATTAGGACTTTTATCTTTGTGTGTGGTCAGACCCCCGATAGGTGTGTTGGTGAACTAGTTTCACCTGGGTAATGTGCGTTGTGAAGTTGGTCCTACACTAGATCCTAAACTTCACTTTTCTCACCAAAAGGTGTGTTAATTTTTAGTCTTCACACTAGAATTACAAGGTATTGGCCAAAATACTAACCCAATACTTTTTTTTGAAGCTAATGCAGTAGCATTCCCGACACTCAGTTTCTCCTGCAACTTGCCGCTAGCCGCGATTCCCATAATTTCACCTCCACCATCAAGTTTGGAGCTGGATTCCATGAACTTGAAGTCATACTTGGAAATGCCCCATTTGTTGTCATCAAAGTCGCCACTCTAGAATTACACAAGCCGCTATTCAGTTTAAACCGAACTGTCCTCAAGATTTTTCTTCCTAAAAAAAGATGAAGACTACTGCTACACCGACACCTATCAGTTTCGTTGTTCCCTCGTATGTTCGCACAAGAGTTGTTACACCTACTGCTGTTGAATTCACTGTCACTATGTCTGCCTTGTCGTCTGTTAAAGGAAAGTAAGTTATGATTGTTGAAGACACAGTTGAAGAATTTACCACCCCACAGTCAAAATTTGAAATCGGTTCGAGTTCAAAGTCTGTCCCATTAACCAGGTCGCATAGAAGAAATTGTTGTCGAAGGATTCAAAAGGAAACTAAAGCCTGAGTTCTAGAGAAAGTATCTGCTGATGAGTTTCCTCACTAGGAGGAACTCAGATTACCTGAGACCTCTCCACTTCTGCGAGGGAGTAGGTTTCACCCATTAATGGGAACTAATCAGTATGGGATGTGCAGTATCACCAAAGTCCATACAATATTTCACAGACTCACTGTAAAAAAAGGATGTTCTGTTGTTGAGCTACTTAAGTGGGTGGGATGTGCGGTATCCCCCCGAATGAAAAAATAAATCTTGAAGGATGTTAGATCTGCCCAATAGTCTTAAAGATCAGCTGAAGTTTTGCCAGTTCACATTCCCATCAGATTCCATCTAGAAAACTGAGTTGGTACTGCCATCACTACCACCGATGTTGTTACCACTGTTGCTCTAAGATCGGCAGCACATCGATCGGCCAAGTCACGTCTGGATCCAAGGGTACTACGAGTTGCTCCTCATAAGAATGTTCTGAAAGGGAAAGTAAAGAAGTTGCCTAGTATTGTATTTGGTCTGCACCACAGGGAGCATGCCTCTCTCCAGCACATCGATGCCCCTATTGAGACATTTCATCTCTTGACATCACCATCGGAAAAAATGGTATGGGTACCTAAGGTTGTCGTACCAGTATAGTTAGATGAGCCCGCAGGGAAAGATTATGAAATGAAGCAAGAGTCCAAAGTATCAAGTGTTATTGTAGCCATTGATACCAAGTCCGATATATAGAGGGAGCATGTTCAAGAGAGTCATCCAGATCTCAAGTCCAGATCTCAAGATAATCCAAAGATAATCCAAGAAAGAATAATTGAAGAAAAAGTTGAAAAGCTCAGAGCTGAGATTTTTGAGTTAGCCAAAGAAAATGGAGCAGCTAGGTATGATGAATATTTTAATTTAAACAATTACTTCGATGAGGATTTTATGAATATTAATGTCATCGAGACTAGAGTTATGAAAGGGAACACCACTGATGATTTGTGTAAGGTTATTTTTCTAAGAGACGAGCAAATTAGCCAGATAGAGAAAAGGATGGAGGAAATGGTTGTCATCATGACCACCATGGCTACATTGCATGGACAACCACAATCGCAGCAAATGGCTTTACGAGAGGGCAATCAGCCTGAGATTAGACACATTACCAATGAAATTACAGAGGTTTCTTCCTCCAACAGAGATGACCAGTAAAAGAAATATTCCACCCAGAGTATAATACCAGAGAAAGATATTAAGGATATTTTCGAACAACAAGCTTGGGAGGCCTTAGCCCAATCCAAGGGTAGTGCATCAATTTCAAAGGGTAGATCTGACTCAGAGGAGTTCGATGTCTTGATCTACCCTAAAGGTTTTGTGTCACAAAACTTTAATATGTTCGATGAGGCCGGAAATCCTTGCCTGCATATAGCCCATTTTCGAGCTAGTTGTTACAATGCCAGAGTTATTGAAGCCTTGCTGTTCCACTAGTTTGTTAGCAGTTTGTTAGGGATAGCATTTGATTGGTATACTGAGTTACCCAATGGATCAATAAAGACATTTGCCAACTTGAAGAATGTCTTCATGAAGAGATTAGATGGAGCACAACATTTTGTTATGATTGGAGATCTCATAGTAGAAAGGCAAAAGCCTAACGAGACTTTGGTAGATTGTATCTAGAGATGGAGAAACCTAAGCATGAAATGCAAGCCTCAGCTACAAGAATAGCTTGTGATTGAGATTCTACTCTAAAGCATTCATGGTCTTGTAGCTTTCATGCTTAAGGGATTCACCATCAAGTTCTGAGAGAAACTACTAAGTAAGGCCAACAGTCTACAAAATGAAGTTAATCACATGGAGACCCAGGAAAAGGATGACAGGACCAGACCAACCAGAGCACTCGAGAAGAAGTCTGAAATAGTAGAGACAGCTGATAAAGTGAAGCAGTCGATGAGGATTCAGACTGAGCATTCTCATCAGAGTTCCTAACAGTTATCACAACATATTCAGCCTCAGCAGCAGCAGCAGACGTAGCAGTATGGCCAGTCTAGCCAACAATCATACCAGAGATGACCGAACACGACAGATGGTAGACGGCGTCCAACTTTTTCAGAGCTGGTGAACAGAGTTTATTCTTTTAAATATAAAGCTGTGCCGAAGATATTCAAAAATTTAATGAAGAAGTCCAAGTTATGATTATCAAAGCCAAAGAAGCCAGAGAAAGTTGATAAGAAGGACCATCCCAATTTCTGCCCTTATCACACAATGTTGGGACACACAATAGAGGGCTTTTTCAATTTCAAGGATTGGCTTGAAAAGAATCTTAAAGATGGAAATATAAAAATCTTGAAAGAATATTTAAAAGAACTTGAAAGAGGTTCTATAAATATGATTTCAGCTAAGCTAATTATTTTGATAGATCCATATTCAAAGGAAGATGGATGGAGCACAGTCTGGAGCAAATCTTCCAAGAAATTATTGGACCAAATTCAGACCGCTTCAGTACAAGAAGCCATCCAGAGTCTACAACTTGCCCACCAAAAGTTAGAAATTTCACCAGAGAAATTGTCGCAATTGGAGAAGAAGAAGAACATCTTCATGAAGACCGATAGCATGGGGGTTAGGATAGAGGCTGCCTCTGTTAGATTGGTTGTCTCAGATTTGGGGAAGAAAATCCTCAAACCACGTACTAAGTTTGATTATCTCTTTCCCCCACCGAGGTCTTTTAAATATAATGATTATGATTTCGGCTATGTCCTACTTGTCTCTAATGATAGCGTAACCAAGTTTGATCAATCTAACTCCGATCTCGATTCCCAAACCAATCCTCAAATTGTATTTTAGCTCAATTGACATGTTGATGAGCACAAAGAAGATATCTACAACACTTGTTATGATAGCGCTGGGAGTGAGGAACAAGTCCTTGAGTACCACGGTGCACCGCTTGCCATCAACTTGGATTTCTCCGATGCAAAAGAGACACCGAAAGTTTTTCCAATAACTTTGCAAGAAGAAGAAGAAGAGATCACATAAATGAATCAAAGAAGTGGGAAGGTAATACCTTCGAGAATAGCTCCAATGGATATAGAAAAACCAATAGTCACTCGAGAAGATCCACCTCCACCTCCGCAAGTGGAAGAGAAACATAACTAAGTAAATATTGGAGGATTGTATAAAGTGGATTGTAACATACTAGCTCATCTTAGGAGGTTTTTGACCAAACTAAGCATCTACAAAGCTCTGATCTTGTCAAATGAGATGAGAGAGTTTTTGGTTAGTGCTTTAGTTGATCCAAAAATTTCTTTAGCTCAGTTGGTCAGTACATCCTTGGATGAAGTTTGTTCATTAAAGGAATAGCCTGGGATAACCTTCACAGATGAAGACTTGTTGCTTGGCACCACCGACCACAACAGACCGCTCTACATCTCTGTTTGTGTCGACAGATTTGTGTTGTCCAGAGTTTTGGTAGATTCAGAAGCTTCACTCAACTTAATGACACTGGGGACATTGACATACTTGGATATTGATGCTCAGGAGCTTACAATCAATGAGACGATGTTAAAAGGATTTAACCAAAAGGGATAAAGAGCCCTTGGATGGATTACATTGTTAATGAAAGTTGGAAAGCTAGTAACAACCGCAAAATTTGATATCATTGATGCAGAGACCTCTTTCTTTGCTTTATTTGGTCGACCATGGATTCATGAGCATAACATGGTTATGTCATCTCTTCGCCACTGCATCAAGTATTCCAAAGAAGAAAAAGAACATTGCATCAAGGGAGATTTACAATCATTTTCAGTTCATGAAGTGGGCATCCACAAAGACGCCACCTACTATAAACCTCTAAAGAAGATTGTCTTTTCCCAAGAATGCCAAATGAAATGGAAGACTCAACAGAATCAAAGGCACAAGGCCATTCAACTCTGCTTCAATAATCTACTACCATTTCTTCGCAACGAGCTGGTAGAGGTTCTTTTAGCCCATGAACCCAAGATTGAGGCCGAGGATGTTGACGATGAAAAATCAACATGACTGTCAAACTGATGGGGCTGACCATTAGCCTTGATGTAGAAGAAAGTTCTAATGAAGAAATAATGATGACAAGACAAAATACTCAGTTCGAGATTTCCTTGGATAATGTAGAGAAAAGTGAATATGAGTCAATGTATGATCGGATCAACCATTACGTACAGGCCATGACCCATACTACAATCTACCCTCAAAAGGATGAGATTTTAGAGGTCAAGGAAGTTTATAGCATTGGTTCGAAGCCGGTCAAGTTTTACCGTACTTCCCCTTCTACTAGTTCTGAAAAACATGTAAATTTGGAAGAGGATTCTAGTGAATAAATGGAATTACCTTTTGATTACTTTTCTCCTTGTGTACAAAAGTTAATTCAACAAGCATATGTGTCAAAGCAAATGCTAAAGGATCTACAACTTTTTGAGAAGTTATAGAATGTTAAAAGTCGAGCTCTTAACTTAAAATAAGGACTTGTGTATGGTACTATAGAACCAGTCTATGACTCAAAATTTTGCAAGTTTGTTACTAGCAGATTGGAAGAGGATTTCCTCGATGTAGATGATGACTCTGAAGATCAACCGATAAATGATGCTCCACCAGAATTTAAAGAAGATATTAAGTAAATCGTTGATTAATTGAAAGAAATCAAGCTTGGAACTGAAGAGCATCCCCGACTTACCTTCATAAGTTTGCTACTCAGTGAGGAAGAATCCACATAATTGATAAAGTTATTGTTAGAATTTAAAGATTGCCTCACCTGAAGCTACGATGAAATGTCAGGATTATTTACAGAAGTCAAAATTCATAAGCTTGGGGTTGACAATGATATGACCTCAGTAAAACTAGCTCCTAATAGAATGTGCCTCGAGATAGTGCAACAAGTCATTACTGAGATAAAAAAGTTGATAGATGCCAACTTTGTGCGGGAAGAGCAATATCCCACATGGTTAGACAACATTGTACCAGTTAAGAAGAAGAATGGAAAATTTTGTATTTGTGCTGACCTCAGGGATTTCAATAAAGCGTGTCTAAAAGATGAGTTTTTGTTACCAATACTAGAGTTGATGGTGGACATCACTTCAACACATGAGATATTCACCTTTATGGATGGATGTTTAGGTTAGAACCAAATCAAGATGGCTCCAAAAGATGCAGCACTTACAACTTTTAGGATGCCGACCGGGATTTTCTACTACACAGTAATGCCATCTGGGTTGAAGAACACAGAGAGCAGCATATCAACGAGCTATGACAAAGATATTTGATGAACGCTACGTGGATAATTTGTTCATCAAAATTAAATACACGAGCTATGACAAAGATATTTGATGAACGCTACGTAGATAATTTGGTCATCAAAATTAAATACAGAATAGAACATTTTTATGATTTGAGGATCGTGTTTGACTGATTACGGCAGTACAATCATAAGATGAATCCCTTAAAGTGCACTTTCGGCGTCAGTTCCAGGAAATTTCTAGGATTCGTTGTTCATCATCGGGGAATCGAGATTAACCTAGATAAGATTAAATCTATCTTGAAAATGTCTCCTCCCAAAACCTTGAAACAACTACGTTCCTTCCAAGGAAAGTTGGCTTATTTAAGACGCTTCATTTCTAATCTCTCAGTAAGGTGTCAGCCCTTCTCGACATTAATTAAAAAGGATGCCAATATTGTTTGGGAAGAGAAATGTCAGTGAACTTTTTAGGACTTTAAACAATATTTAATGACACCTATTTTGATAGCCCCTATTCTGGGAAGACCTCTGATACTTTATTCCGTGGCCTTATACAACTCTTTCATAGCCCTCTTAGCGCAGGTCCATGAAGAGGGTAAGGAAAACACACTCTACTACTTGAGTCGCCGTCTATTACTAACAGAGGTAAAGTATCCGCCTGTTGAGAAATTTTGTCTAGCTATGATTTTCATTGCTCAAAAGCTTAGAAATTACATAATTTCTCATAAGGTAACCCTTATTTCCAAATTTAATTCATTGCAATATTTGATGTCCCTACTGGACGTTTAGCAAGGTGGTCGATGATTTTATTACAATTTGATATAAATTTTGTTCCCCTCTACAACACACCCACTTCCAGATGGGTCCCCTCTCAAAGATAAGCTACCAGATGAGCATATACTACATATAGAGCCGTCCAAAGCTAGACTTTGAGAAATTTACTTCAATGGAGCTTCATCAACGAGAAAGGACAAAGGATCAGAGATAGTTATACCAGGTATTGATCTGATTTTCATCACACCAGATAAGTGTATGTTGAGATTCTTCTATCACCCGATAGAGCTATGCACAAATAATGAAGCAGAATATGAAGCATTGATCACCAGGTTGGTTTTGGCAATCTCAACGTATATAGCAGACATTGCAATCTATGGCAACTCACAACTCATCATCCAACAAGTTATTCGACAGTATAAGATTTTGAAGCCAATGCTAGTAGAATACCATTAGTGCAGAATGAAGTTGTTAGAACAAACTTTAGAGTGACTCTATATTGGATTCCTGAAGAAATAACGTCCATACCAATGCTCTATCAAAACTTATTAAGGAACTAATGTGTCCACTAGAGGATTCCATTGACATTATAGTACAAGAACGTCAGGTTTTGTCTCAAATTGACCTCAACAATCTACACAAATTCAGAAAAGAAGAAGAGAAAGAGATGATGATTGCAGTAGCTGACATTAACAAAGGTTAGCGCAAGCCATTGATAGAATATTTGGAATATTTGCAAACAGGAAAGCTAAAACAGGAAAGCTACCAGAAGACAAGTCTGAAGCATATCACATCACAAGAAGAGCTATGTCGTATGCTCTAGTGGGTGATGTCCTCTATAGAAGATTGTTCGACCAGATGTGTTTGAGATGTCTGAGCAGAACTAAAGCACAACATATCGTTAAAGAAGAACACGCTGGATTGTGTGGAGCTCACCAGTCAGGGCCAAAGATGAAATTGAAGATTAAAAGACTTGGATATTACTAGTCAGCAATGATATTCGATTGCATGGATACAACTAGGAAGTGTCACCTTTATCAAGTGCATGGGGTGAGCTTACATCAACCTCTGAATGTGTCACATCCAACTGTTGCCTCATGGTTGTTCGAGTGTTGGGGCACAAACATAGTAGGTCTGATAGATCCTCCATCTTCTAAGGGACACTGATTTATTCTTGCGGCTATGGATTACTTCTCCAAATTGGCAGAAGCAGTGCCATTACGGGAGGTTTCAATACAACATGTCTTTTAATTCTTCAAGAGTCAAATTGTCTACTATTGGTGTGCTACATGGGATTATTTCAGATAATGGGTCGGCCTTCAAAAGCACTAAAATCAATAACTTCATCAAGTGACATGGAATAGATTGAAAATACTCTACAATTTACTATCCCAAGGCAAATGGCCTGGCCGAGGCCTTCAATAAGGCGCTCGTGCAAATTTTTAAGAAGATGTTGGACGAGAATAAAAGAGGATGGAATGATAAGTTGTTAGAAACTTTGTGGGCCTACCGGACAATGTTCAGAACTCCCACTCATTGTACACCCTATGCATTTTTATATTAGTCTTAGGCCATACTATCGTTAGAAGTCCAGATACCGTCTCTCAGATTCAGCGTCACCAATCAGATTACAACAGAAGAAAGTGAAAAGCTCAGACTTAAGATATTTGAAGGTTTGGAGGGAAAATGATTAGAAGCTCAGTAGAGTTTGGAGATCTACCAAGTAAGGATGCTGCAGGCTCATGACAAATTGGTCCGCCCGAGGGCATTCAAAATTGGTGATCTCATACTCATTCTCAGAAGACTTATTCTTGCACACTGCAAGATAGGTAGAAATTTCAAACCAACCTAAGAGAGACCATTTATCATAGAGAAGGTCGATTCAGAAGGATCTTACTAGCTGGTATATTCCAAGATGAAAGGCCTACGTTGTCGATTAATGGCCAATATTTGAAGATATACTACACAACATAATATTGCTTGAAATGAATTTTTAAAATTGTTGTTTGTTTTAGGGATGTTTGTTTGGTCAGCGTCTGTGACTGTGTTCAAAATTTCATAGTTAAATTAACTTCAATAAAATGAAAATTTAAATTTGCCTACCTTAATTTCCTTCATTTTAATTTTAAAATTTCACTAAATTAAGTTAAATAAATAAAAAACTTGTACTTGTATAAATTAAAAAAAAATTTAATAACTATTTTAAAAAAATACCCTGATAATTAAGTAATGATAAGAAAAATGATAAATTTAATGAATTATTTCGTCTCGAATTTGAAGTTCCACACTCTCTACTTTTGCAGCACAAATGTATCTTTCTGCACAAATTTGTCACAATCCCTCATGGAGGGCCACACTCCTCACAAAATTAGCATTCGGTATAGGCTTGAGTCCTACTCCCTTCTCAGCAATCTCAAAACTCAGAATAGGCTTTAGTCCTACTCCCTTCCCAACAATCTCAGTACTTGGGATAGGCTTCAGTCCTACTCACTTCTCAGCAATCTTAGCAGTCGGGGTTAGTATCTGAATTCTGATTCACATGAAATTTCTGGGTCGGTGCATGGGTTCTGATTCTGTCCACTTATTTTTGCATTCCATCCCTGTTTTCCACATTCATGAAATTTTTGGGTCGGTGCATGGATTCAGATTTCATTCAAATATTTTACACATTCCATCCCTATTTTTCACATTCATGAAATTTCTGGATCGGTGCATGGATTCTGATTCTGTCCACATAATTTTGGCATTCCATCCTTGGTTTCCACATTCATGAAATTTCTGGGTTGGTGCATGGATTTCGATTTCATCCACATACTTTTCACATCCTATCCGAGAAAATTTTTCACACACATGAAATTTTTTAGATAAGTACCTGAAATCTGATTCCCAACTTCCAATGCTGATATCTGAATTATGATACCCATCTTTTGAGGCTAGTACTTGTATTCTAGTTCTCATTTTGGGGTCAGTACCTAAATTTTGATTCCCATCTTCCGTGGATGTTACCTGAATTCCAGTTGTCATCTCAAGGTCATTACCTTAATTCTGGTTCCTATCTTCCGAGGCTGGTACCTAAATTCCAGTTCTCATCTCGGGGTCAGTACCTGAATCCTGATTACCATTTTCCAAGGCTAGTACCTAAATTCCGGTTCTTATCTTGTTGATTCACATATTCCAAGGCTGGTACCTAAATTCCAGTTCTCATCTCGGGGTCAGTACCTAAATTCTAATTCCCATCTTCCGAGATTTCTCATCTCGGGGTCAGTACCTGATTTCTGATTCCAATATTTCGATGATGGTACTTGAATTCCAGTTCTCCTCCCAAGGTCAGTATCTGGATTTTGATTCCCCTCTTGAGTTTTGGTCCGAGATTTCTCATCTCGGGGTCAGTACCTGATTTCTGATTCCCATATTTCGATGATGGTACTTGAATTCCAGTTCTCCTTTCGAGGTCAGTATCTAGATTTTGATTCCCCTCTTAAGTTTCGGTAAAATGTCCCTAGTGGTTGCCATTCTTCAACTAGAGCCAGTTTGGATGAAATTTCCTTAGTGGTTGCCCGAAGTAGTATAGTCTTTTCTTCCCGGTGTAATGTCCTTAATGGTTGTTCTCTGCAATGTTGTCACCTCTAGAGCTCGATGTAAGTCCTTGTGCTTTCCATCTTGGTTTGATCTCCTCATGCATAATTCTGTCCTCTGAAATTATTAAAATTGAAATCAAAAATAATTTTTTTTAATACATCGAATTAAAATCGAATCTTCACGGTGACCATCAGTTCTCTTGATGGTTGTTTCCGGAATCCCCTTCCTTTTTCCCCAGTGTGAGTACCTGCTTACCCCAAGTGAAAATCTTCTACTCTTTCTATTTTGTTTTGAGTGTGCTGATTTAGACAGTCATGTTGTTTTTTGTTTATCTCTTCGGTCAATGCCAATATGCGTGGTGTGCCAGCCCGACACACCACACCTGTTGGGGTTTTGTTTGTTGACCTCAGTTTTAGTTGAGGTCTAATTTCCACCTTAGTAGCCTAGGGTCTAGCCATTGAAATTTTTTGTTAACTATTCCTAGAGGACCAGTAAAGGAGCCCTCACCATTAAAAACTCTAAACTCTTTTTTGCTCAATTTGAAGTTCCACATATTAGTCCTAACCTCTAACATTTAGTAGATGGGGCTAGTATGGGGGAGCACAAGGGGAGTCCCCATAGGATTATTTGGCTTTAGGGTGGACCCTGGGTGTTGTAGACTTACTCAGTTTCACACACACACACACTTGATACCCCCCACTTACACTCACAACGTTAGGCCTTAGTCAAATATGCTTTGTCAGTCCCTTAATTGGGAAACTCATGCAGATGGTCCCCTAGGCCACTAGCCTTATTCTTCCATGGCTCAAGTAGGATGATTGTGTAAAGTAGGGTTGTTGTGTGATTGACAAAAAAATCCTACTTAAATACCCAATTTAGTTTTTTGCCGCCAAAACCTACCGCAATTTACCAAACTACCCTTGAAATCCCAATTTTGACCAAAAATCCCAAAATTATCCAAAATACCTAACTTTATTGAAAAATCATCTAACTTTATTCAAAAATCATTTCAAACCATTTGAACCTACCCAAATTGCCCAAAATACCACAAAATTTTCAAAATTACCAAAATACCCATGATTTTGCCAAATTTATAAAAGTACCCCTGGTGACCCAAATTGTCCTACAACCTTCAAAAACATTTCAAACGTCCCTAAATCTTACATAGACAACTTAATTGAGCCCAATTTGACCAATTTGACCAATTTGACCAATTTTGACCAAAAGCCCCGAATTGCCTTTAAAGGCCCACTTGCCTTTAAAGGCCCACTTACCCCAATTCACTCCCAATGTCCACCAATTTGATCTCAATTTTCCCCAATTTTAATTGTAAACTCAAATTAATCATACCTAAAATTGATTTCAACCAAATCCAAGTTCAATTGGACCCAATTTCAAACCTAAATCTTAAGCCCAATTCAAAATCCCCAATTTGACCCTAAGCGAAAATTTCACTAAATTCAACACAAACTTATCCAATTGCCACAATTTTAAATCCTAAACTCTTTAAAAACTTTCCTACATCAAATTGAACCCTTAATTGGACTTGGTCAAGCCCAAATCTCACTCAATTTCAACTTGGACCAAAACCCCCAATTTTGCCCCAAACTTCAAAGTCCACCAAATTGAACTTCATAACCTCAAAATTTCTACTCAATTGGTATCCAAAATCCTTCATGAAAATCCCTTGGACCATTTTGAACCATCATTTAGGTCTAACCAAAGCACTAACCCAATCCAAACACAAGGCTAACCTAAATGCACGAAAATTGGCCATGAGCCAAAATCCATCAAATTGAGCTTTCAAATCAACTCAAAGTCGCTCAATTCTCTTACTAAACTCCTTTAAGTAATCATCTACACCATCATGATGAATCCAATGTGCTCAATGCCATGAGTAGCTTGACCCAAACCCAAATTCAAGCCAAAATGCCCAAAATTGAACCTATTGACCAAAGTTGAATAAACCAAATAAAATTGATAAAACCAAAGCCACCACAATCACTATTTGGACTCTAGTGACCAATCTAGACCCACGTAGCCTAACTTATATGGGCAATGGACTAATGGTCCCTTTATTTAGGGGATCTCTTTCCATATTTGTCATAAACCAAGATATCTTCGCCATGCTTAACCATTCAGAGTTAAACATCATCAACCCTCTCCTTACTACGCTGACTTCTTTGGCCACCACCCCTAGACCTGCAAGCTGGCCTAGTGGCCGAAAAACCACTAAATTGAGAGAGCCCTCTCACCCAAATGCACAAAAAATAACCATCCAAACTGGCTCGTCCCAATTGGTCATTGACACTCTTCAACCCTCCACATAGATTGCTAATTGAACCTGAATTGAAGCCCAACCATCCACCCCATGCTCCTCTATTTAAAGTCCTTCTTTTATGGACAAGGTGAGAACTCATCAATTTACTAGGAGATAATCTATCAAATTGCTTCCAGATACTCTTCAAGAACTTCTAAGCTCAAACCCTCCGTTTTCTCCCTCTAAATTCCTCTGTGAGAGCGCACTTTTTAGTTCAAAATCTAGGGCATTTTCTGTCATTCCCAAAAACCCACCAAGCTTCCAATTAAACCTTCTGAAAGCTTCCTATGACCAAAAGAGGAAGTTCCCCATCAAAATACCCCTCTGTTGAGCCCTCTAACCCACTCCTAGACCTAGGTCGCACCACCCTTCGATTAAACTCATACCTAAACTCTATGTCAGCTCAAACAGACACTTGGAGGAGGTTCTCCAGATCTTAAGGAAGCTTCCACAAGAAGCAAATCAAGGCATCACCTCTTGGGCAAATGTATAGACCATTAACACTAATTTTGAGCTTGGTTTCACTAATTGTAAAGAGAACTTGCATTTCATAGCATTATAACTATATGGATATGTTCATCTTGAGTAGATGATGGTGTAAGAACAAATTCCATGTGATTTGGTTGAGTATCAAGAGAGATATAAGGGTTTGAAGTTGAACGGCTTACAAGTTAGGACAACTAGGGACAATAACAGGAAGTCGTCTGATCATGTGTATATCAGACAGATGGACAGAATGCGCCAGACGAACTCTTGCTGCGTGAAAAATGGGTTGATTCAGATGGGTTGATTCAATTGGCGACACCCAATCAAAAGAGGGCACGTGCATGGTTCGGAGCTGGCTTGGCTGACATGGATAAGTAAGAAAATGTGTTTTAAAATGATTTATTTAATTCACTTAACTTAGAAAATTCATATCTTTGCATAGACAAATCATAAAAACAAAATAAAAATACCCTCTTACTCAAGGAACAGAGGAGAATAATTTGAATTAAAAATAAAAACTATTTGATGAGTCACTGATTTTTTATTAATTAAATAGCCTCTGAGGTGTTTTAATTTTAATTGATTAAATATTGTTCATCAAAGTTTGAAATTTTGGGGTTTTATTCCTCATGATAGAGCATATGTTCTCTGATTAAGGATTTTAATGCCCTGAGTTACAGTAGGGTCTAAAGTATTTGAAAGTGTTTATCAATTCCATCTTTTTTAATGTCAATTAAGACAATTCTTACATATCAAACCTAGTTCACTATTAGGCCCTCTTGATTTTAGTATATAATTTTTTTTTAAATTAATTTTATAATAATTAAATATTTAGCAAAATGAAATCCTAGTTTTCTTTAATATCAAACTTAGCATCTAATTATCAATTAGTGGGCTAGAAATGAGTGAATTATTATCTTCATAACTTAAGCTCAATACCTTAGGATCATCTTAATTGAATTATCTTCCAAATCTTGATAATAATCAAAGTTGCAATCTTACCCTTATCATGAAAAGGACGGAAAATTGGTTTCTACCTCTTAGCCCTTCATATTTCAAACACGAGAGAAATTTTATTATAATCAATATTACACATTTATTCTTTTAATAATCCTAAAATTGAATTAAGGCATTAATATCCAAAATTAACATTTTGCCCTCAGGGCTTCCTATCCTATAACTTATCAAATGAAGATCAAGTGACCTTCAAATTTCCATGGAGACTCAATCATGAGTTAATTGAAATATGAGAGGAGAAGATGCGGTCTTTTAGATTTTTATTTAATTTATATAATTATTTTGATTAAAAAATAAAAGAATTCAATGTTAATTTATTTAATTAATCAAAATAATATTTTTGGTCAAGAGAGAATTATTAGTGGTTCACTTAGGCTAAGGAACACTTAGAGAAAATTCCATGACTTTTTGAATTATATTTTAATTATTATAATTATTTATTTATTTTAATTATATAATTAAATAGAAAATATATTTTAATTAAAAATGTTATTTTTTATACTTTTATTAAACCTCTCCGAGTCCACATAACTCAAACAATAATTTTTTTTTATATTTTTATGACTTTTAATTTTTTTATTACAATTATTTTAATGAAAAAATAATATAATTATATTTTTTGCCTTTAAAATTTTAATTTTAACCTTGAAAAATAAAGAAAAATATTATAATCAATTCCAAGTGATCAAAAAATAATTAGGAATATTTTGAACCATTTTTGTATGTTTGAAATTTTTAATTATTTTTAATTCAAAATATAGCTTAAAAAATGAAATATTTTCTAAAAAAATAGTTTTTATTTTTTCTATGTGCCCCTGATCACAAGGAACTCAGAAAACAACTTTTCATACTTTTTCTACCTATATTTAATTTAATATAATTATTTATAAACAAAAATACATTTTTTTCTTAAAAAATCAACTTTAGTACTTAAACTTAATCAAATAAATTTCAATTTTTTCCGGTGAGTCAACAAGATTTTTCTACACAATGTGAAATTAATCTTATTAATTTTTAAAAAATTTTTAATTCAAATAAATTAATACAAACTCTAATCATTTAACGAGCTATAGAAATATACAAAATTGTCTAAACTATTCTAATATTTTTACTAAGATTCTCTAACCAATTTAATAAGTTTAAAATGAACTCAAAACATTTTAAGGGATTTTAAAAGTTGTTCAAGGCCATCTCATGAACATTTTAAGATCCCTTGGATATTTTGAAGGACGATTGAACTTATTATATTTTTGTTCTAGAAAATATTCCACTAAGATCTTTCGAGACTCACTGATTCATGACTTAGGGTTCGGTAATTACTCCTTCATCTACTCTTGCAATTTATATAAATTCCTGCCAAATCATATATACCTGTTGCAAGTTATAATGTTTCAGTAGCAAGACGACATGTACGCTATTACAGTGTTATTTAATTTCCCATCATTTTACTTCCTGCAATTTACTTTTGCTTTCAAACACTATAACTACTTGGTTGTCCACTTTACTTTACTTTGCTTGCAAAAATCAAAACCATTTTAAAAAAATAATTAATAATTTTCAATATTAAATCAAATAGTTTCAAAGGTAATCACAAATGCTTTGAAATATCATTAAACTTAAAACGACCTTTTGAATTTACAGGAGTCCGTCAGACGAGGTATCCCACAGTTGCTAATGAGATCTCTCTGATTTAAATAAGTGTAACAACTAGTTTAAGTTAAGTAAATTCAAAAGAAAATAGAAATACTGGAATGAGGGAACTGTGAGATCATAACCGATGTCACTCTAATCAACTTTAAACCCACCCCTGGATTTAACATAAACATGTCATTTAAAACTTTAAACATTAGACTTTAGGATTGCTACTTCGTCGAAGAGCTTGGAGCTAACTTTTTGGGCAGTAATCTACAACAACATGAGGATCTGCAACAACACATCTTTCCTTAGAATTAAAAAATAAGACATAGGACTTTGAGGTTGTCTGCCTACTGCAACATAAATCCTCACTTTTTCTTTAGGCCTTTGTATAACTTTGATATATAATTTAAGCACTAACTTGTTTGAGGATTCTGATGTTGTCGTTTTTCATGACCTATTAAGCACTAACTTGTTTGAGGATTCTGATGTTGTCATTTTTCATGACCTAAATCCTTACATCTTTCAAGTTATTTATGCAATTGTCTCACACAAATGTAAGGCCTAACTTATAAAATTATCAGGATGTAAGATTTAAATAAATTTTCTTCTTGAAACTGAAGCCAAACCATATGATAGCTTAGGAAGTCACAGATGTTCTCTTCAGGATCTAAGACAACTCCTAGTTCCTCTTCCTTTGGATTCCATAACAATGTTACAAATTTGAGCTATTTCCCTTTGACACTCCTTCGGTCTGATCTTTTAAAAAGTCCTATTGACACTCCTTTGGTCTGATCTTTTAAAAAGTCCTATCCCCTGAAATTCTTAACCCTTTTTAATTTTTTATATTAAATAGGGGAACTTTTTAGTCAACAAAAAAAATTATTTTTCACAGACTCATGTATTTTCAAAACCTGAAGTATTACTTTTCAAAATTAAATGTATATATATACATATATTAAATTAAAATCGGGCATCGAGATGCCCATTTCGGTGACTGAAAATTGTTATTTTGGAGGCCAAAAATCGCAAGATAAGTGAAAAGTTTGAGCTAACTTTGGAGGGACCATTCATGATAGAGAAATTCTATTCATGAGGATCTTACCAGCTGGTGTAGTTTCAGGGTGAGAGACCCATGTTATCGATTAACAAACGATATTTAAAGAAATAATATGAAACTTGATGTTCTCTTAAGTGAATTCCTAAAGCAATAATTGTTCCGAGAATGGTTGTGTGGCCAGTAACTGTGATTGGGTCCATAGAATATTTGTAGTAAAATTTGGTGAGATAAGATAAGTTCTAATGAAATAAAATTTGCATATCTAAATTCTCTATTTATGTTTTGAATTTTGTAAAGTTGAATTAAATTAAATGCTTGTATATGTGTAACTTAAAATCCACTTAATAATAATTTGTTGTTATTCTTATCTGTTTTGAATTTCAGTACGCTAATATTTTCCTCTCGTATGCAAGAAAATATTAGTACAGAAGCTAGTCTTCTCTTTTAAAGATGTCTTGATTCTTGCACTAGATGAAGAAAAAGCGACACAAGGTGGCATTATAAATTTTGACCTGGATTACGGACAAGTCAACGTAGATTATGAGGGTTCCCTGTTAGCATAGTCAGCCATAGAGAAATAGAGGGTCTGCAGTCATTTCTAAGAATAAACACTATGAAAGACTAGTTACTGAAAAAGAAGAAGGAAAAAATGTTCCAGATGCACAAGACTCAATGGAAAGGGTCGGTCACCTATACTCCATGATTACAACATTAGCAGAGGACTTAGTCGGTGTTATTGTAAAGATGGTCCTAAATGCACCATTAAGTTGGATACAATGCAGAAATGCTAACCACCACAAACACCAGGCTTTTGATCAATTGGAAAGATGACATGTCAGGGAGGAAACCACAAAACTCACTCTGATTCATGAGGAAGCAGTTCACGAACATACTTTGAGAGAGGCTTCCACTAGTCCCCCAATTACAGAGGATGAGCCATAGATAACCACGGATTCTACACCATCAGAGATCCCCGAGGAACTTTGGGTGGGATGCCCAATAATAAATGCGAGATACTGAGACAGAGACCGTTAGCAGAAGCATTCATGGAGTGCCCAGAGTGTCACATTCACCACCTAAAGCGTTACAGGATGTTTTAATAATATACAGCTGCCTCCATGATGTTCAGAAGTGCAGAGCATCTAGATGTAGAGCCATACATACCATGATTTATATAGCCATGCAACCATGGAGTACTTTAGAAGATGAGTCAGAGGAGCAACCAATCCACTTTAAAATTACCTTTTTTTATGCACATTTTATGCTCAACTTTTATGGACCTTATGATTTAATGAAATGTATTTTTATGTAGCAAGAAAAAGACTTTAAGAGTAAAAAGGAGAAAAAAATACATAAAGAAGGAGTAAAATGGGCTTAAAAAAAAAAAATGTGAAGCAGCTAAACTGGCACCTGGGAACCAGGATCTGGTGCCTAGCCCCGCAGTTGGGCGCTTGGGAACTAGGATATGGTGCCTAAGGCCCGATAGTTGGGTGCCTGGTTGCCATGATTATTTTCTACAAGACCCATTGAATCAGGTCAAATATTGAAGAGATGTCTGAAGCAACCCTTGGTCATTTTTGAAGCTCTATAAATATAGATTTATTCCAAGAGGCTTAGGGAGTAGGATCTATAGATTCACATAGTATGTGATTTTGTTAAGTGAGTAGTTAGTGTGTGATTTTGTGTTACTTCTGTAGTTTCTGAGTCTTGTAAGTGTTGTTGGAGTCAAAGAAGTCAGGGAACTTGAAAGAAGTGCTTGGGAGAACATTCGAGATAAGTATTTGTATCTTTATCTTTAAAGTTTTTTACTTTGGATTTAAGTTTTCAAAATATGTTTTGTTTTGTTATCCCCATGCGTTTTGAGTAGTATTCCCTCTTTCTCTTTGCAATATGAAGTAATTAAGTAAGTGATTTTAATTTTGTTTAGTACTTCTTTTTATCCTAAAAATTGTGATGAAATTTTTTTTGAATCTTCATTTACTTTACAAATTGGCCACTTGTATTGTTAAAATTTGTTGAGGACACTTATAGATCCAAGTGGCTAAAAGTTCTTAACTTCTAAGTATCACATTCTACCTTAGAAAGTCCAGTGGAAATCGTCTGAAGGGGTGTGCAATAGATAGGGAAATAATATTTGATGGACGTAGAATTGATGTTTCTAGAGTAGCAAGCTAGATTTTATCAATTTGGCCTAAAGATTGGAACTAAGGGTCACTATTAGGTCCTATAAAGAGGGCACAGAGAGTAATCTAGGAGTGAGAGACTATAACCTACCTAGCACTACTATATATGTGGGCACCAACTTTTGATTATTCAATGTTTTTTGCATAATTCAAAATAAGTAAAGAATTGGTATGCTCCTTGTCAGTCTCCAGAATGAATATCCTGACGCCCGCTTTAACATAATATATATACATATAGTTTTCAAAAGTAATATTTTAAATTTTAAAAATGCTAGACCGAACTTTTCTCATATCCTTAGTAGTTTAAATAAACGAACCTAATATCGTAAGCATTGCATCCATCCTAAAGAATAGATACTCTACTCACTAGTAAGGCACGATTGAATAAACAAAAGAACTTATGACATCCGTTTAAGTCTATAAAAAAACATTTTTATATTGACCATTAAATTCCCCTATTTAATACAAAAAATTAAATAGGGTTTATATTAAGCTTGGTTGTGAAAAGTAGCTGGGTTAAGACAAGCTTCATATAAGAGCAAGCCTCTATAGTTAATTATATCCTAGATAATCAAAGTCACCTAAGAAAACTCTCGATTAAGATCAGAGAACATTGTCTTTAAGGAATTCAAAGGTCATTGTCTTTAAAGAATTCAAAGGTGTAGGACTTTTCAAAAGATCAGACAAAGAGGTGTGAAAGAGGAATGGCTCAAACTTGAAACATTGTTATGGAATCTAAAAGAATAAAAAAACTAGGGGTTGTCACGGATCCTGAGCAGAACCTTAGTGACTTCCCAAGCGATCCTATGGTTCGGTATCAATTTTGAGAGAAAGAAATTATTTAAATGCTTCATCCTATCAATTTTATTAATTAGGGCTTACATTTATGTGAGATAGTCACACAAATAGCTTGGAAGATGTGAGGGTTTAGGTCATGACGATTGATAAACTCGGAATCCTAAAGTAAGTTAGGGCTTAAATTGTATAGTAGGGCTATATAAAGGCCTAAAGATGAGTTGAGGATTTATGTCGCACTATACAGACGACCTCAAAGTCCTATGGCTTGTTGTTTAATTTCAAAGGAAAGATGTGTTGTTGCAAATCATTTTGATGTTGCAGATTGCTATTATTGCACAAAAAGTTAGCTTTAGGCTCCTCAACGAAGTAGCACTCCTAAAGTCTAAGGTTTAAGAGTTTAAATGGAATGTTCGAATTCAATTATTATGGGGGGTTTAAAGTTGATTAGAGTAAAGTTGATTAGAGCTACAATTGATTAGAGCTACAACGGTTAGGATCCCACGATTCCCTCATTCTGGTATCACTATTTTCTTTTGAATTTACTTAGCTTAAACAAGTTGTTACACTTATTTAAATCTGAGAGATCTCGTTAGTAACCTTGGGTTACCTCCTCCGAGAGACACCTGTAAATTCAAAAAGGCATTTTAAATTTAGTGAGATTTCGAAGGATTTATGATTACCTTTGAAATAATTTATTTTAGATTTTTGAAAATGTTGATTAATTTTTGAAAAATAGTTTTGATTTTTGCAAGTAAAATAAAGTGCACAACCAAATAGTTATAATATTTTGCAGCAAAAGTAAGTTGCAGAAGGTGAAGTGATAGAGATTAAATAACATTATTTGTAGAAATTTAAATGAATTGCAAGAGTAGGTGAAGTTGTTGCTACCGAAACCCTCAGACCACGAACCAGTGAGTCCCGAGAGATCTTAGTGGATGATTCCGTATAACAAAATATAACAAGTTCAATTTTTCCTTCAAGATATCCAAGGGATTTCAAAGTGTTCAGGGAATGACCCTAAACAACTTTAAAGATCTCTTGAAAAATTTCAAGTTCATTTTGAACTTATCATATTGTTTTATTAATCATCCCAAGGTCTAGTCAAAATTACCCCACTACTCAATGAACCTTGACATTTTGGTTATCCCAAGGTTAGGGTACTCAATTAATTATTTGATATTTTACGTAAGAGTTATGTAGGTGAATGACCCCTAAGGCAAGTTTAAGTCATTAAAGATTTTGTACCCACCACTAAGGTTGGGCTTGTAGTGTTTGGAAGTGTTTATCATCAATCATGCTACCTTTTCTAAATTTTATCAAATAAGCTATATCAAGCCTAACTCACTACCAAGCCCTTAACAATCTCAACTAGAGAATTTGCAATTATTAAATTTTTTAACTTAAGTGATATGTATTCTTATTGAAAGATTATATTATCATCAATTGTGGGCTTACAATAAGTGAATTAACATCTTCCTAGATTAAGCCCAACATTTCAGAATCATTTGATTTTGATTAACTTTCAAATCCTGATAATTTATAAAATTACAATTTTTCTCTTATCATGGAATGTGATTAACTTTCAAATCCTGATAATTTATAAAATTATAATTTTTCTCTTATCATGGAATGGTGGCAAATTAATTTCTACCTTTTAACCCATTATGTCACAATCATCCAAAAATACTTATTAAGATCAAAATTACCCAATTTTCTGTTTGGTCAATCCTAAATTTTGATTAAAGTACTAAAATCTAAAATTATCATTTTGCCCTTGAGGCTCTCTACATCATAACTCATTAAGCATAATTCAAATAACTTTGAAAATTTTAGAGTATCCTGTTCACGGGTTAATTGAAACATCAGAGGAGAAAATGTGGTTTTTCAAATTTTAATTTTGTTTAAATAATTATTTTTAATTAGAAAATAGGATTTTCACTATTAATTTATTTAATCAATCAAGATAAAGATTTTTTAATGAAAAAATTATTAGATGTTTACCTAGTTCAGAGAAAAAACTTAGGCAAAATTCCATGATTTTTCAAATTAAATTTTAATCATTTATTAATTTTAATGAATTAAGTAAATAAAAAATATGTTTTAATCACAAAAATTATTTTTAATATTTTCATCAAATCTCTCTGAGTCCAGACAACTCAGAGAAAATTAAATTTTCATTTTTATGTTTTTCAATTTATTTGTTATAATTATTTTAATGGGAAGTTAAGAAAAAATAGATTTTTAGCCTTTCAAATTTTTTTTTTAACAAATTTGAGAAAAATATTTTAATGAGTCTCTAATCAAGAAAAAATTAGGAAGATTTTGAACCATTTTTTTGTATTTTTAAATTTTTTTAAAAAATTTCAATTATATTTAATCTTAAATATAGCTTAAACTGAATTATTTTCTCAAAAATAAATTTTATTTTTCGTAAGTGCCGCTCTTCACATGGAACTTAGAAAAATACTTTTCATAACTTCTCTAAGTTTATTTTATTTAATATAATTATTTTTGTACAAAAATATAATTTTTCTCATAAAATCAACTTTAATACTCAAACTTAATCAAATAATTTTCAAATTTTTATAATGAATCAACATGATTTCTCTACATAATGTGGAATTTATTTTACTAATTTTTTATTATAATTTAATTTAATTAATTTAATACAATTTATAAACATTTAATTAACTATAGCAATGTAAAAAAATTATCCAAAACATCATCACATTTTTCCTAGTTTCCTTTGACCATAAGGAACCTACTAAAATTTATCCAATAACCTTCCAAGTGATATTTTAATTTATATAATTAATTAAGCCAAAATAGCAATCTATGCTTGAAATATATGGTTACAAGCACATAGATTCTCTCCGACTAGGAAAAATCATAGAACATCTCCTCTGTCATGAGGAATAAACCCTCAAAGTTTCAAGCCATGGTAAGTATTCCTTTGATCATTTAATTAATTGAAAATCAGATAGTCAACAAAAAAAAATTATTTTTAGTCCACATTATTCTCCTCTGCTCATTGAGAAAGAGTATATTTTTTATTTTATTTTTATAATCTTCTTTATGCAAAGTTTTGGAATTTTAAAGATCTAGTATTTTTTTAATTAAATAAATTCCTATTTTCGTATTTAACCCAGTCAGCACCACCTCAACCTTTCAAGCTCTGAGCTTTCCATTCGGTGCTCCACTATTTAACACCACAAACCACATCAACACCACACATCTTACAGTTCACATACCATCTCCTTGTCTGGCTCCATCACGACCATCCATTGAATAAACACAAAATGGACTTCATCCGTTCATCGTCCCCAATCTCTCTAACCCAAGAGCGTTCACACTAAAACTTTAAGATCTCGAGCTAAAATTAACTAAATCACTTCAAGTTTGTTTCTACACCTTCATCTACTCAAGAAGAACATTTCAATATGGCTTATACAGTATGAAATACAGTTTATACGTATGGAGAATCAATATAAGCTTGGGTTAGGGTGAGAGTTCAATACCTTTTTCTGAGAGGTGTAGCCTCAATAAAATGGTTGGATAAGCTTCAGAGGAGTCTAACAAACCTTCAGATGAGTTCCCGTATTGTGGTGAAATGTCTAGCTATGATTTCGACCAATGTGGTTTTCAGGGTTGGTCTACAGCTAGGTTAGATTGGGTTTGTGATGGAAATTTTTGTGGGGGACCAACTTCTCTCACTCTAGGGATTGTGTGTGTAAATTTAATTGGGCTTTGGTGCAGTGTGGTGGAGTGGAGAATTGTGTCATGGTTTTGAAAAGGACTTGACATAAGAAATTAACTCATCATAGTGAGTTTGGTTGGCTGGAACATTGTTTTTGCACTCATCGAGGTTTGAAGAAGCTCTGGTGAGTTTTTTGGTAGTTTCCCCTAAGTTTTAAACTCTCTCCCCTTTATCCTTGAAGGGCTCCATTTATAGCCAGTGCTACTTGGTGTAGCTCAAAGAGGTATGATGGGCGTAATTGGAAGCTAGGTGGAGAGAAGAAAAGCTCCATTGACCAATGGGGTTTAGCCAACTCAGGGAAGTTAAATTTGGTTTTTGGCCACTTGAGGCTCTCTTGGGCTAACTGTTTTATGGTAGCTGAGGTGAGGTGGGGGCTGGCCAGGGTCAGGTCACCTCTGGGCTCAAGGAGGCCATGGGGTAGCTAATGATGGTTAACCCCTAATGACAAGTAATGATGGAAAATATATTTTTATTTAGGCCAAAAATGGGATGAGATCTCTTAAATCAAAGGACCATTGGTCCATATCTTATGTAGGTTGGGCTAGGTGGGTCCAGCCTAGTCATTAGAGTCTAAATGGTGACTGTGGTGGCTTTGGTTTGATTAATTTGGTTTAGTTTGGTCAATTTTTGTGCATTGGTTAAATTTTGGGCATTTTGGCTTGAAGTTGGTTTTAGATTTGGATATTCATGGCATTAAGCCCAATTAATTAATTAAAATGGAGTAGATGATTGTCATAATTAATTTAGAAAAGGTTTGGAGTGACATTGAATTGATTTGGAAGTTCAATTTGAAGGATTTTGACTAATGGTCAATTTTGGGGATGTTGGGTTATACTTGGGTTTGAGTTTCGCTAGATTTTGGATAAGGCCCAATTGATGGTTCAAATTGGTCCTAAGGATTGACATGAAGAGTTTTGGAGATCAATTGGATGGAAATTTTAGGGTTATGGAGTTCAATTTGGTGGAATTTGGGGACAAGGCATATTTGGAGTGAAACTGAAGGTTTTGGTCCAAGTTAATTTAAGTGAAATTGGGGCTTGACCAAGGCAAATTGATGGTTGAATTTGATGTGGGTAAGTGGTATAAAGAGTTTATGATTCAAAATTGGGGGAATTGGATAGGTTTGGGGGTTCAATTTGGTGAAATTTTTGCTTAGGGTCAAATTGGGGATTTTAGGATTGAGCTTGAGATTGAACATGAAATTGTGTTTATTTGATCTTGGATTTGGTTTTAGTCAACTTTATGGATGATTAATTTGAGCTTCAAATTGAAATTGGGGAAAATGGAACCAACTAGGTGGACATTAAGGATGAATTAGGTTATGTGGGCCATTAAAGGCAATTTAAGGCTTTTGGTCAAAATAGGACAAACCGGTCAAATTTAGCTCAATAGAGTGGTACAAATTGATTTTGGGGGTAATTGAAAGAATTTTGAATATTTTGAAATTGATTTTGGGGGTAATTGAAAGAATTTTGAATGTTTTGGGATAATTTGGGTCACCAGGGGTATTTTTGTAATTTTTGGAAGGGTATTTTTGTAATTTTTGCAAAATGAAGGGTATTTTGGTAATTTGAAATGTTTGGGGTGTTTTTACAATTTGGGTGGTTTCAAATTGTTTGAGATGATTTTTGAACAAAGTTGGGTATCTTGGGTAATTTTGGGAGTTTTGGTCAATTTTGGGGTTTCGAGGGTAATTTGGTAAATTGGGTAGATTTGGGGGCGAAAGACTAAGTTGAGTATTTTGGTAGAATTGGGGTGTCAACCACCCTAGTTGAGCTATGCACAAATAAAATTCCCTACTTTGGTTCCTCCATGTACTGGTCTTAGCTAAACCCTAGCCTAGGGCTAGTGGCCTACAGGACCATCTCCTTGAGTCTCCCAAATGGTTAAGGGATCAACGTTAAACATGTTTAGGTTTCCAGTAGTGAGTCTAAGTGTAATGTGCGAGTGTGTGTGTGAAACTAACCAAGTTCACACCACCCAGGGTTATCCCTAAGGCCAAGCAATCTTATGGGGACTCCACTTAAGCTACCCCATATTGACTCCACCTACAAAGTGCTAAAGGTTATGACCAATATGTGGAACTTAAAGTTGAGCAAAGAAGAGTTTAAAGTTTCTAATGTTGGGAGTTTCTTTTCTAGTCCTCTAGGAATAGTCAATAGGAAAATCATATGGCTAGACCCTAGGCTACTAAGGAGGAAAGACTAGATCTCAACCAAAAGTGAGTTCAACACTCTTATTTGTCACAATACCACATTTAAGTTTCTAAACAATTTTGAAATCCTACACCGATTATGAATTAATGGCAAGGAGAAAGTCTCTTTTTATATATTATCTAAATCATTACTTTTACTTTTACTTGCATTTCATAGAAATTAGTAAACTTGATTTTCATCTATAGAAAGTTGCTGCAATCTTACGTAAGGTTTTCTTAAAGTTAAAATTCTTTCATTTCATTTTCATTGTTTTACATTTATGTTTTCCCAGTGGGATTGATACTGGGTTTTTTAATGAAAACTCTATTTTGCTTTAAATGATGTGTATACTTGCGTAGTAACTTTAGTGAGAATACTATCTATTTAAATTTTGTCATATTATATTTGTTCTCACTAGCCGCTAAATAAATTTGGGTCAAGTTTTTAACATATTAAGAAACATAAATATCTGTGTAATTGTGGGTCGAATCAAGTTTTTGGCGTAGTTTTTGGTGAATATTAAAAACAAAACTCTTAAAAGGAAATATCTATTGCGGAATTTTTCTTGAATTTTTATTTTTGAGTTACTTTAAATTTTAGTTTTTTACTTACTTCAAAATTTCAAAAATAACAAAAAAATTACCAAAAAAAATTACAAAAACTGAAAATAATAATAAATTTTTTTTTTGCAAAAGCCAAAAAAGAAAGATAGTTATTTTATTTTATTTAAATTGCTTTAATATTTTATTTTCTGAATTTTGTTTTTTCTATGTGATGTTCGGGAACTGAAGGTTTTATACCATATGACTCTTAATTAGAATGAACTATAAGAAGAATTTGAAAGTAAAAATAACTTCACAATTTTCAAGAGATGGCAAACACATCACAAATTAACATTGAAACTTTTAGTAATGAAAATTAACATCTAAATTTACAAAGAACTTTAAGGGATTATGCAAAACCAACAAGAGATGAAATTCACTTAACTATTCAAATCCCTACTATAGAGGCTAACCAATTTGAACTTAAACCTTCAATAACACAGATGGTGCAAAAATAGTCAGTTTGGTGGAGCACCAACTGATGATCCAAAATTACAACTAACATGGTTTTTAGAACTTTGTGCTACATTCAAATATGATGGTGTATCAAACGATGTGATTAGCCTTAAAACCTTAAACATTTTTACTTTTTTCTTAAGGGATAAAACTAAGATGTGGCTAAACTCATTATCACCTAATTCTATTAAAACTTAGGCAGATTTGGTAAAAAAGTTTTTGGCTTAATAATTTCCTCCTTAAAAAACTACAGAGCTTAGAAATGATATTACTTCTTTTATTTGGTATGAAGGGGAGTCATTTTATGAGACTTGGGAATGATTTAAGGAACTCCTTAGAAAGTGTTCACATCATGTTTTACTTGATTGGTTGATTATTCTAACATTTTATAATAGGTTAATAGGACCCCTTAGATCTATAATTGATGCTACGACTGGAGGATCATTAATGTCAAATTCATTTGATGAAGCTCATGCCTTAATTGAAGAAATGACCACTAATAATTTTCAATGGCCCTCATAAAGGATAAATACTAAAAAAGTGGCTAGTATTCATGATAATGATGCTTTTACCATCTTCATATCACAAGTTGCAGTGATATCTAAGAAGTTAGATAATTATATTATGCATTTTTTCCAAATACCTCAAGAAAATGAAGAAAATTTATTAGGACAAACAAGGGATTCTCAATCATTTGAAACTTTACAGATGGTTGCTAATAAACCCAATAACCCATATTCTAACTTTTATAACCCAGGTTGGAAAAACCACCCCAATTTTAGTTGGAACAATTATGGTAGTGGAAATCAACAAAGGGAGAACAATCAAGCGACCCAATAAGAAACTAGAACAATCAGGGTAATTTTAACTATTGACCTTCTCATCCTCCTAAAATTAATAACCAACAATTTAAGGAAAAGAACTTATCTATAGAAGAAGTAGTTTTGAAAATGGCTAATCAAATGCAAAGTTAAAGCGTTGTTATAAGAAATATTGAGAATCAATTTGCACAAATTGTTAACACACTTAGCAATAAACCCCTGGGAACACTTCTTAGTAATGTTGACGTGAATCTAAAAGAAAAAGGAACAAAAAAAATAATAAATTAAAGCTATTAAACTTAGGAGTGGGAAGAAATTAAAAGTTTGAAGTTAAAAAGAGATTGAAGTTGTGATAGATTTTTAAGAAATGAATAAACTTTAAGAAACTATTTCTAAAGACCAAGAACAATTTATCTCTCCAACTAAAATTTATTTAAAAAGACCACCACCTCCTTTTCCTCAATGACTGAGACAACAAAAGCTTCATCAATAATTTTCAAAATTTAATGACAACAAAAGCTTCATCAATAATTTTCAAAATTTATTGAGATTTTTAAGAAGCTTACAATCAATATTCCGTTTGCACAAGCTTTGGAACAAATGTTGAGTTATGGAAAATGTGTGAAAGATATATTAAAAAAGAAGAGGAACTTTGAATCTTATGAGACTGTTGCATATAGTGAAGAATGTAGTGTAATAATTCAAAAGAAGCTTCCTCAAAAGCTTAAAGATTCTAGTAGCTTCACTATACCCTGTGTGATTGGACAAAAATTTTATGGAAAAGCCTTATGTAATTTAAGAGCTAGCACTAATCTCATGCCTTTATCTATTTTTCAAATGTTAGACTTAGCAGAGATTTCTCCCACTAATGCAACCCTTCAGTTAGTTGATCGATCTATCACTTATCCTAAAGGAACATAGTAAGGTGCAAAAAAATATCTTCCTTGTGGCCTATCACTTATCCTAAAGGAACATAGTAAGGTGCAACAAAATATCTTCCCTGTGGCTTTCATTGTGTTATACATGGAAGAAGATAAAGAAATTCCTAATATTTTGGGGAGACATTTTCTTGCTACCGAACATGTTATGATTGATGTTTAGAAAGGAGAGTTGACCACGAGAGTTATTAACTAGAAATTAAGATTTAATGTTCTTCATTCGATGAGGTAACCTGTTAAAGAATGTTATAGGATAGATATTATTGATTATATGACTGTTAAACATTATCAAGAAAAAAAGTGAAGTCATTTCTGAGGAAAAAGATGAAGGATTAGAGAGTGAATCTGAAAATGATTTTGAAGAAAAATCATTTGTGATAAATACTGAGGATATTAATTATGTTTGGGAAAATTTTGAGATTTTGAATACCATAAAAAATATTACATCTCTAATCCCTTCAATTGAAAAGCCTCCTAAACTTGAGATGAAAGTACTTCCTATGCATTTAAAATATGCATTTTTAAGAAATTCATCAAATTTACCTATGAAAATATCCTCAGAGTTAATTAAAGATCAAGAAGAAAAATTATTAGAGATGTTAAGAAATTATAAAAGAGCTTTGGTTGGACATTAACATATATTAAAGGAATCAGTCCTTCCATCTGTATGCACAGAATTTTAATGGAAGATAACTATAAACCTAGGGTTGATCCTCAAAGAAGGTTAAATCCAATCATGAAAGAAGTGATAAAGAAAGAAATTTTGAAGTGGTTAGATGCTAGAATTATTTATCCTATATCTGGCAGTGCATGGGTTAGTCCTATTCATTGTGTTCCAAAGAAAGGAGGAGTAACTATTGTCATGAATGAAAAGAATTAATTAACTCCAATGAGACAAGTCACTAGATGGCCAATCTATATTGACTCTAGAAAATTAAATACCACCACTAGGAAGGATCTCTTTCTATTACCTTTCATGGACCAAATGTTGGATAGGCTAGCTAGACACTAAGAATATTGCTTTTTGGATGGATATTCTAGTTACCATCAAATACCTAACGCTCCAGAGGATCAAGAAAAGACAATATTCATA
This sequence comes from Phalaenopsis equestris, assembly GCF_001263595.1. NCBI lineage: Eukaryota > Viridiplantae > Streptophyta > Magnoliopsida > Asparagales > Orchidaceae > Phalaenopsis > Phalaenopsis equestris. The sequence goes on from NW_018165541.1 coordinate 331,340, forward strand.
AGTCCTTATGAGACTTTTGCTTTTAGAAGAATGCATTTTGTCTTATGTAATGCACCTGCAACTTTTAAAAGGTGTACAATTTCTAATTTCTGTGACCTAATTGAAAATGGAATTGAAGTTCAATGGATGATTTCTCATTTTTTGGAATCTCTTTCAACTGGTGTTTAAATAATTTTGTCCATTTAGCTAAGGTTCTAAAGTGTTGTGAAGAAACAAATTTAGTTCTCAATTGGGAAAATGTCAATTTATGATCACATAAGGGATTGTATTGGGACATAAAACTTCTAAAAAACACATGGAAGATGATGAAACAAAAATTTAAATTATTACTGAATTACAACTTTCTACTTCTTTAACACTAGTAAGAAGTTTTCTAGGACACGCTTGATTTTATAAAAGGTATATTAAGGACTTTTCTGAAATTGCTAAGCCTTTATGCCATCTTTTAGAAAAAGATACTAATTTTGATTTTAATGGTGATTGTCTTAAAGCCTTCAATTTATTAAAAGGAAAAATCAATTACTGCACCTATCATTATTTCAAATGACTTGGAAAAATCGTTTGAATTAATGTGTGATGCAATTGATTACGCTATTGGAGCTGTTTTAGGACAAAAATATGATAAGCTTTTTAAAGTTATATATTATGCCAGAAAAATTCTTAATGAAGCTCAAATTAATTACGCATCAACAGAAAAAGAGTTTTGGCAATGGTATATGTTTTGATAAATTTAGATCATATTTACTTGGAGCTAAATGCAATGTGCATATTGATCATTTAATTATTAAGCATCTTATGTCAAAGAAGGATGTGAAACCAAGATTAATCAGATGGGTCCAACTTTTGTGAGAATTTGATTTTGATATAGTGGATAGGAAAGGAACTGATAATCAAATTATTGATCATCTGTCAAGACTTGAACATGAAAATGAAAATAACAAATAGGATGACATAGATGAAAATTTTATTGATGAACAACTTTATGTTGTTGTTGAGTGGCATAGTCCATGGTATGCAGATATAGTTAACAATTTTGTAATATTCTACCATAAAGACTAACAAGCCACCAGAAAAACAAATTTATGTATGATGCAAAGTTTTACTTTTGGGATGATCCTAATTTATATAAAAGATGTCGTGATTCATTCATTCAAAAATGTGTACCAATTAATGAAACCCTAAAAATTATATAACAGTTTTATAAATCTAAATTTGGGGGACACTTTGGAATTGATAAAACTACATTTAAAATTTTACATTCTAGATTTTATTAGCCTACATTGTTTAGGGATGTCAATAATTATGTGAAAACTTGTGATTGATGTTAGAGAGTAGGAAATAGTTCTTAAGAAGATGAAATGCCCCTAAATTTCACTTTAAAAGTTAAAATTTTTTGTGTATGGGGTTTAGATTTTATGTTACCATTTGTACCATCTACAGAAAATATTTATGTCTTATTATCTATGGACTTTGTGTCTAAATACATTGTAGCAATAGCTTTGCTTCATTGTGATTCTCAGAGTGTTGCATAGTTTTTAAGCAAAAATATTTTTACTAGATTTGGAATGCAAAGAGTGATCATTAATGATTAGGGAAGTCACTTTAAAAATTTGAAAATGGACACATTACTTAGAAAATATGGGATTAAACTCAGGATAGCCACAACTTATCACCCCTAGAAAAGTGGATTAGTAGAAGTGTCAAATCTTGAAATTAAAAGAATTTTAGAGAAAAATATAAATTATAAAAGAACTAATTAGTTTGATATTCTTGATTCTGTATTATGGGATTATATGACTGCTTATAAAACTCCTATAAGAATGTCTTCATATAGGCTCATATTTCGAAAATATTGTCATTTACCAATTGAGTTAGAGCATAAACTTATTGGGCGATAAAAAAATTTAATTATAATTTAAAGGATGCTAGAAATAAGAATTTGAGTATTACGAGGAAATTCAAGGAAAGTTTGTGAATATTTTGGAAGGACTCGAGTTACACACCAGAGTATTTTCATAAAGGGATGAGAAGAGGATTCTTGGCTGCGTGTTCGATTTAAAGGATAGGGGCCGAGCCAGATTATTGAAGAAAAAGACATATTTAGAGCCGCAAAAATGGATGTGAGGAAAAGGCAGAATAACTATTCAATGTGGTTGTTGTTACAAATTTGCAAAGGACAGGCAAGGGAACCCCCGGGGATTTTAAGAAATGTTGAGATGGATCCCATTTCATCCATGATAAAGAGAATGATCAAGGCAGTGGTGGAATGCCATATATTACCCTCAAGTTGTATTTCAAATAGTTGTATCATCAATATTTATAACAAAAGAGACTACATTCCTTTCCACATTGACCACCATAATTTTGTCAAACAATTTTGCACAGTTTCATACATGAGTAAAAGAAACATTCTGTTTGAGAAAGAGATATAGATAGTTGGTCAAAGGGAATTCCAAGAATCATTTGAGATTCCACTACTTGTTGGTTCTGTGCTGATTTTGAAAGAGAAAGGAGCAGATTTTGCTAACCACAGCATCCCAGAGTCCCATGTTTAGTTACTCTATGAAGTATGGATGATAGCAAGGTGTCGTATGGATATCAGCCCAACCCAGACTTGGAAGGGCTTCAACCATTGAAGCTGTGAAATAGATGTACCTCTAAGGATACGCAAGGGGACTTCATTTTTGAAGTTTTTCTTAGGAGGTTGGCTTAATCATGTATTGATCTCAAAAGACAGGTATTCATTTATACTTTTGCACTGTGTTAGAGCAAGCAACATATGATATACGAGATTACAGTTTCCCCAAAGATGTACTTCTGATGTTTTGGATACCTTCTTGTATATGATACGTTGTACTACATGTTCAAAGTAAAATCAACGAAGTTTACTTTGGATTTCAGCATATATTGTTGAGTTTCCTTATTTGTACAAAATATAAACAGCCGCAAGACCATGTGTTGGTCTCAAACTGTAACGAACAAATATCGATGCAAAGTAAGAAGGAAAATAAATGAAATTAAAATTCAAAGGTGAAGGAAAATGAAAGAACATCAAAATTGGAAAATATATTAATAATAAAAAATGATAAAAATCATAGATGAATTCATTTGAAAATAGGTCACTCTTCAAAGCACAAATTTCATATTCTTCACAAAAATTTCCACAACTTCCGTTATCAAAAGTTTCACACTCTGCATAAAATTCCACAAGTCTCTACATCCTTTCCACATGTTCTTCGCACTCACAACGCTCCTTGAATCAATACCTAAATTCTAATTCCCATCTTTCCGAGATAGGTATAAGTCCACCTTATATGGAGTAAGGCATCAAATTCTCATCTTTTAGAGATTTTTTATAAGACTACCTTTAATGGAGTAAGGATTCTAATTCTTAATGGAGTAAGGCTTCTAATTCTCATCCTTTCAGAGTTGGTACTTAAATTCCAATTCCCATCTTGGGATCAATACCTATATTATGATTCTTGTCTCTTTATATAGGTAAAAGGTCACGTTAAATTGAGTAAGACATGCTATTCTCATCTTTTCAAGATCAGTATAAGACCAACTTAAATGGAGTAAGGCTTCTGATTCTCTTCCATCTAGGTTGGTACCTAAATTCTAATTCTCATCCTGGAATTAGTACCTAAATTTTGATTCCCATTTCTTCAGCTAAGTTTAAGGCCACCTTAAATGGAGCAACAAATCCTATTCTCATCCTTTTGAGATTGGTATAAGACACCTTAAATGGATTAAGGTTTATGATTCTAGGATTAATACCTAAATTCTGATTCCCTTCTCTTAAGAAAGGTATAAGTCCAACTTAAATGGAGTATGACATACTATTCTCATCTATTCAAGATCGGTATAAGTCCATCTTAAATGGAGTAAAGCTTCTGATTCTCATCCTTCCGGGGTTGGTACCTAAATTCCATTTCCCATCCTTAGATCAGTGCCTATGTTCTAATTCCCATCTCTCTTAGATAGGTATAATACCACCTTAAATGGAGTAAGGCATCTTAGTTCTCATCTCTGCACTTTGAGATTGGTGTAAGGCCACCTTAAATTAAGCAAGGCTTACGATTCTCTTCTCAGCACTTGGGGTAGATATAAGACCACCTTAAATGGAGCAAGGCATCCTGGTCCTCATCTTAACACATTAACATTGGTGTAAGGCGACTTTAAATGGAGCAAGGCATCTGATTTTCTTCTTAGCACTCGAGAAATGTATAAGAACGCCTTAAATGGAGCAAGGAATCCTAGTCCTCATCTCAACTCTTTGAGATCGGTGTAAGGCCACCTTAAATGGAGAAATGCATCTGATTCTCTTCTCAGCATTCAAGGCAGGTATAAGACCACCTTAAATGGAGCAAGGCATCCTAGTCCTCATCTCAGCACTTTGAGATTGGTGTAAGCGCACCATAAATGGAGCAAGACATCTGATTGTCTTCTTAGAACTCAAGGTAAGTATAAGACCACCTTAAATGGAGCAAGAAATCCTACTCCTGAGCATAGCACTTTGAGAATAGTGTAAGACCACCCTAAATGGAGCAAGGCATCTGATTCTCTTCTCAGCACTTAGGCTTGTATAAGATCACCTTAAATGGAGCAAGGCATCCTAGTCCTCATCTCAACACTTTCAGATCAGCATAAGGCCAACTTAAATGGAGCAAGGCATCAGATTCTCTTCTCAGCACTCAAGACGGGTATAAGACTACGTCAAATGGATTAAGGCATCCTAGTCCTCATCTTAACACTTTGTGATTGGTTTAAGGCCACCTTAAATGGAGGAAGGCATCTGATTCTCTTATCAGCAATTAAGGTAAGTATAAGACAATTTTAAATGGAGCAAGGCATCCTAGTCCTCATCTGAGCACTTTTAGATCAATGTAAGGCCACCTTAAATGGAGCAAGTCATATGATTCTCTTCTTAGCACTTCTAGATAGGTATAAGACCACATTAAACGGAGCAAGGCATCCTATTCTCATTGTTCTATACTTTCGTCACCTCTTTGGTTGGATGTGAGTCCCTGCGCTTTCCTTCCCAATATAGCACTCCTTTTCCTTGATTGGTATTTTGAGTTGTTTGTGAGTACCTGTGATTTCCATCTTGATCTGGTCACTTAAATCATTCTTAATTTCCAAAATAATCTTAAAGTCAAATTCAAAGTTAAAATTTCAACTGAAAATGAAAATCAAGCAATGAAATACAAATAATTGAATATTTGTCATGACCGTCAGTCTCCCTGATGGTTGTCTCTGTAAATTCATAGGCAGCCCTTTATTAGGGTTAATGAGCATGAAATCAATACATGAATTCAAAATTCACTTCTAAATTTGTTGTTTCAAAGGTACATCTGTTAACCCTCAGTAAGAGTCTGGAATCTTTAGTTTCGATCAGGGATTCATTTGATACTCCCCAACAGAAACCTTCCTCACTCTCTATATGTTATGATCTAAGCATGTTGGCTTAGTCGATTGTGTTGGTTTGTTGATCTCTTCGGTCAAGGCTAATATGTGTCGTGTGCTCATTTAACACACCACAACTATTGGGGCTCCTTTTGTTAACCTCACTTTTGTTGAGGTCTAATCTTTCTTCCTTAGAAACTTACGATCTATCCATAGTACTTTCTTGTTGACTATCTTAGAGGAACTATGATGAAACCCTTCACGATTAGAAAATTTAAATGCTTTTTCTTACTTTTCTTGGAGTTACACATGTTTGGTTCTTACCTCTAGCACTTAGTAAGATGGAGCCAACATGGGGGAGCTCTAGAAGAGTCCCCACAGGACCGTCTGACCTTAGGGTTAGCTTTGGATGGTGTGGTCTTAGTCAGTTTTACACACACACACACACACACTTGAACCCCTCACCTTCACTCACAACTTAAAAACCCTAAATCAAACATGCTTAGCCTAATTCCCTATTCTTTTGGAAACTAATGTGGGTGGTCCCCCAAACCCTTAGCCTTTGGCTAAGATGGCTAGTACCAAAACATGAAGGATCTAAAATAGAGGATTTCTTTGGTCTAATGGCACCATATAGTAATTTTGTGATTGGCCTCCTCATTAAACCCCAATTTTACCAAAAATTTCCAATTTTGGCCTTTTAGCCCCAAACTTTTCCATAAATACAAAAATACCCCTAAAACACTAATTTTCCCTAAATTACCTAAACTATCAATTTCTCCCCGAAAATCATCTTAAATCACTTTAAACCACTTAAATTGTTCAAAACACTCAAAAATCCCTAAAATACCAAAAATACCTCCTAAAATTCCCAAAATTACCGAAACACCCTTCATGTCCAAAAAATTCCTAAAACCTCCCAAATCATTCCAAACCTCTTCTAAATCAATCCTAACTACCCATTGGGCCCAATTTGACTAAATTGACAAATTTTGACCACAATCCCAATTTTACCGCTAAAGCCCCAAAATCCTCAAATTCATCCCCATTTCCACCAAATTGATTCCAAACATCCCCAATTTCAAAGCCAAATCAAATTTCATCATTTTTGAACCCAATTCAAACCAAATTTTAGCCTAATTGAATTCAATTTCAATTCCAAATGTCAAGTCCAAATCAAATGCCCCAAATTGACCAAATCAAATGCCCCAAATTGACCCAAATTGACCCTAAGCCAAAGTTCCACCAAATTGAACTCCCTAACTTATCCAATTTCTCTAATTTTTAATCCTAATCTCTTCATAACACTCCTCTAGTCCAATATGAACCTTCAATTGGCCTAGATCCTAACCTAAATCTAATCCTAATTCAATTTAAACCAAAATCCTCAATTTTTCCCAAAAATCCAAACTCCTCCAAATTAAACTTCATAATGTCTCAATTTCCAACCAACTAATACCCAAATGCCTCATGATAATTTTCTAATCCATTTTAAGCAATTAATTTACCAAATTTTAAACTCTAGACTAGCGTAAACTCAGTTTCAAGCTAAATCCTAAATTTTGAACCCAATCCCTAAACTCACCTTGAGCCGCTTGGTCTAACCCAACCTTGACCATCACAACTACCTTTTGAATTCTAAGACCTTGTCTTGATCCACTTAGCCCACCCAAGTGGTTCCATGGACCAAGGGACCATTGAATTTGGGGATTTCTTCCCAAAAATGGCTAAACCAAAATAATTCTTCTCACCAACCTTCCCAAGCCCCAAGTTCATCACCATTGAGCACTTCTGGCCTCCTTGACCCAGCTAGCCACCAACTCAGCCCTGACCAGGCACCCTAGTCATTGAAGAGATTAAAATTGAGAAGTCCAACCCACCTTTGTACTCAAATTTTAGTCTATACTATGTGTCTAGCCTTGATGGGTGACTGGCGCAACTTAGCACTCCACCTAAAGTTATTAGAACAAGCCAATCAGAGTTTAAACCCTCCTTATTTACCTCGGCCATAAATTTCCCCCTCATGTTCGAGCATGAAAGAAGATCCAATTCTTTCGGGAGACTCTGTCAAATTCTCACCTGGGCCTCTCTCAACCCTCCTGAGTCCAATCCCACTATCCTTAGCCATCCATTCCAACTGTCCAATCCAAATTTCTCCTTTGAAATCTAGTGCAATTTTCTGTCACTCCACAAATTTTCATCAATCTTCAAATTTCTTTGCTTCTAAGCTTTCCCAAATCATAAGGAGAAGTTTCCAAGCAAAAGCCCCATCCTTTGAGCCCCGTACACTAGACTTTAACCATGACCACACTAACCTTCGATAGAACTCTTACTCAGACTACATACCAGAGGAGGGAGACACTTTAAGCAAGTTTATGGGACTCTAAAGAAGCTTCTTCAGGCATCCAATTGAGGCCACACCTCTTGGACAAAGGTATAACTCAAAGTCTCTAAATTTAGTCTTGGTTTCATCAATTGTGAATTAAACTTGTGTTCCATGCTTGATAAACTATATAGATAGGTTTGCTTTGACTAGATGAAGCTATAAAAACTAACCCCATGTGATTTGGTTGAGTATCGAGAGAGATAAAAGTGTTTTAGTTTGAATAGCTCTCAGTTTAGGTTAGATGGGGAAGATGAATGGATGTAAACCATTTGCCCATGTATTGATCTAATATCGGAGGAGTTAGATGAGAGATCTGTTCGTGAACAGAAGGATGTGTGGCAGCTAATGTAGATGGTGGCAGAATTGAGGCATGCCACATGTAAAGTTCGGAGCCGCCAAGGATGATGAAAATGTCGCGTGGATAAGTAAATAAATAGTGTATTTTTTATTTAAATTAATTCAAAAACTTTAAAAAATAATAACTTGGTATTGAAAAATGATAAAAATAAAATAAAAATACTTATTGCTCAGTGAATAGAGTAAATAATTATTAACTAAAAATAAAGATTCTTTGTCATGTATTTTATTTTTAAATAATTAAATACTTTAGACCTTATTTTTATTATATTTAATTTATTATTAAACATCTTGACTTGAAATTTGGAGGATTTATTTTGCATGTGGTTAGAAGTGGTCTCTAATTTTTCCAAAGTCAGAGAACACCTCTAACCCTGAAAGCCCTAATTATCATTGTTAAGTCCCCCATTTTGCTTAAAATAATTATGTAAATTAAAATATAAATCAGAAAAGTATGAGACTTATTTCTTAGGTTCACTGTGGTTTGAGGACCCTATGAAAAATATAAAATGAGTTTAAATAATTTAGTGCATTAAACTATGTAATTAAGTCCTTAAAACCCATAAAAATTTGAATAAATAAAATCTAATTCAATAATTCACAAAAAATTATTCACAGTGAAGATAATGATGATTTTAATTCCTTGTAAAAATTTAAAACCCATTTAAAATTTATTTCTTATAAAAACCTATTGTTCATGGAAAATGAGGTTTTTACACTAAAATAATTATAATAAATAAAACATAAATAAAAAAATTATGAAAGTAGGTTGGAGTGCTCCTTGTTATCAGGGACACCTAAGAAAAATAAAATTGGTGTTAAAATAAATAATTCATTTTTGAGCTAATTTTTTAATTTAAAGATAATTAAAAATAATGAGATATCACAAAAATATAAAAATGTACCAAAATATTCCAAATTGCTCCATGAGCATTTGAGGTCTTTTAAAATATTTTTACTAATTTTTTTAATGTAGTTATGTTTTTTTTAATGCTAAAAAATGTAATTTTCTCAATATTTTAAATATAATAATTACAATAAATAAAATAAGAATCACGAAAAATGAAAAGTTTATTTCTTTGAGTTTCTTGAACTTAAAGAGACTAAAAAAAATATAAAACTAAATTTTTGAAATTAAATCAAATTTTTTATTTAATTAATCTCTAAAATTAATAGATAATTAAAATAAATAAACCATAATTCTAATAAATTATAAAATTTGGTCCATGTAGTCCTCCGATTTAGGTGAACCTTTAATAATTCTCTTAAGGATAAAGAACTTTATCTTGATTAATTAAATGAAATAATATTAAAGATTCCTTTTTCTAAGTAAAAAAAATTATTAAAAATTAAATAAGAATAAAAAAATTATAATTTCATATTTTATATTTTAATTAACCCATGAGTGTGATACCATAAAAATCTCAAAGTCATTTGAGTTGATTAATGGATTACGAGGTGGAAGGACTTGGGGACAAAATGATACTTGTGGGATTTGGATGCCCTTACTAAATTTTAAGTTAATTCAAAGGGTAAATGGGTAATATTGATCGTAATGAACTTATATTGATGATTTAAACATGAAGGGATAAGAGGTAGAAGCCAATTTGTCACTTCTCTACAATGAGGTTGAAAGCATAATTTTCTTTTAATATTGTTATTTGGAAGTTAACTTAATTGTATGATCCTAAGGTTATGGGATTGCGCTAGGAAGATAATAACTTACTCATTTGAGTCCCCTAATTGGTGATTATATCATAGTCAGGATCTCTTAATAAGAATTAAGTACCTCTAATTCAACTTTTTTTATTATTGCAAGTTTACCTTCAAAACTTGACTTAAGGGTTAGTAGTAAGCTATGCTTGATATTTAAACTTTTCAAATGAGGCTTAGAAAAGAGAAACTTTGTTAATCATGAAAACCTTTAACAGACTACAATCCTGACTTTAATTGTGAGTCCAGGATCCTTAATGACTTGAGTTTGTCCTTAAGGGCATCCACTTACATAACTCTCAAATAAAACATCAAGTGAATATCTGAATACCCCAATCATGGGATGATTAAAATATTAAGGTTCATTTAGCATATGATAGATTAATCCATTTAAACTAAATTTAACTTTGGATAATTGGTTCAATTACGTAATAAGTTCAAATGAACTCGAAATATTTGAAAGGGTTTTAAAAGTTGTTTAGAGTCATGCGCCGAGTACTTTTATAATCTTTTTGATATTTTAAAGGAAAACCAAACTTATTATTCTTTGTTCAGGAAAATATCCATTAAAAAACTTAGGGCCCACCAAGCTATGCATTGGGACCCGATAATTCACCTAAATTAATAGAAATGCTCTACACTGCTTATCCTACATTAATTGACTCAAAGCTCAAGGATATGAGTCTTCTCTAAGGTATTTATATAGTTGTGAACAATTGGGGATATTTTTTTAACTAACTTATGGACCATTAGGCTTGTGTAAGTCTGAGGTCTAGGTGGCTCGGGCAACGATGACAATGCTAATGTGTGCTAAATAAGGTATACAATGTAGGATTTTATAATAGTATCTATTACCTCGAGGACCTTTAATAAAGGCAGAGGGTGAGGACTGATGATACTGTTCGATGACTATTGAGAAGATGTTTGCCCAGACACTCCTAAGTTGCCTGTAGTCCTAGCTTGATCGAAGTAATTAACCTGCGGACTACACTACTTTGCAAAACATTTACAAAAATGAAATTTCTTTTGCATGATAAATTAAATTTTATATGCATGAAAATTAAATATAAAATGAAAACTTATAAGGGTCCATGGTTAATCACTGGGATCAAGGTTAGGATTGCCCTCTATAGATTATCAGATTGGAATCTCATACTTAAGGTTTAGAAGCACACAGTCCAGCTCTGAGCCCCCACCTCCACCAATGTCTTACACCTATTCCGGGCCTCTTATATGTGACTATGAGTTTTCTTTTACTACAACTTATTTTCTAACTTTTTCCATAATCAGCATTCCTATTTACTTTCTTACAAGTTATTTAAATTCCCTACAAATATATATTATGCTTTATGATACTAACCATGCAGCGGTAGCAGCGGCTGAGGTACACATTTACATTTCATGCATGACAATTTTACTTATTTACTTTATAGTTTTTTCCTTTTTTACTATCCTTTTACTTCTCTATTTCTTATAATTGCAAGACCTCTAGGGTGGAGAACAATAGTCGGTTTACCTAGGGTTGATAACTGTGAAACCAAAAAACATACATGTTAATTAATTGGATTAATAATGATTGAAAGAAAAAAAATATAAAACATAAAGTTTTAACTTTGAGTTGTCACTTCAATGAGGAGGTTGGACTAAGCCAAAGAAGATAGAGGATAGCATTCTACAACAGCAAACAGAATCGTCGACGGTAGAGGATAGCATTCTACAACAGCAAACAGAATCGTCCACGGCAAACCTTTCCTTAGAATTAAAGAACAAGCCATAGGAATTTGAGGTATCCCGTATACTGTGGCATAAATACTCACTTTGTCTTTAGACCTTTGGACAGTAATGTTGTGCAATATAAGCCCTAATTTGCTTTAGACTTTGAGGTTATTGCTCGTTACGACATAATCCCTCCAATCTTCTAAATCATTTGTATGATTGTGTCATGCAAGTGTAAGCCCGAAATAATAAAATTGGCAGAATGAAACATATAATAATATTTCCCCAAAATAGAAGCCAAGCCATAGGGTAACTTGGGAATCACTGAGGTTCTTCTCAGGATCCATGGCACCCCCTAGTTTTCTCCCTTTGGATTCCATAATAAATATTTCAAACTTGATATTTTTCCATTTAATACTCTTTTTCTAAACTTGAAAGTCCTAACTTTTAAATTCTTGAAAAAAATGCTCTTCTGATGATCATCAAGAGCTTTCTTAGGTGATTTCGATTATCTAGTATGTAATTAACTATATGGGCTAGCACTTATAGGAAAATTTAGAATCCAACTTAATATGAACCCTATCTAATCCCTTATATTACATAAGGGAAATTTTTTGGTCATCATAAAGGTTTTGCATACTAGAACGAATGTCATAAATTATTTAGTTTATTTAATCGAATCTTACTTTCAAGTAATGTGTTGATTCCTCGGGTTAGGTATGTCACTTGTAGTATTATACTTGTTTATTTAAACTATTGCATATATGTGATCGGTTTGGTCTCATATTTTAAAAATTAAAATACTTTTTTCCAAAATTATATATCTATACATATTAAATTAAATGTATTTTCCAAAAAGGCAACCGACAGGTGGCCAATCCATAAAAGGGAAAATTTTGTGGGTCGACGGATATGTTTTGTAACTACCAGGCATAATTCTGTATTATGTACCGGCCCAACCGTATTGAACCCAAGACCCTCCTTTGATATGAAAGGTTCACTAGTATTACCCCATAATTTCTCGAAAAGGTGAAATTGGTCTTTTGACAAATGTTTAGGCATGACACCTCGTTGAATTAATTTTTGAACCCAAGGAGATACCACTCAAAATGCAGTTCCATTAATTCAGATGAAGCAATATATTATAATTTTACATCAATTTCAATGTTGGAAGAAGAAGAAACCTAGCATAACTTGAATAATTTGACATCCACACCATCTTCCTCCTTGACCCCCAAACCCTCGACCTAATTAAAATGGATCAGAGTTAGGGTCACAGTCTACACATAGTTGTTAATCCTGACATACATTGATTTGTAATCTTCATTTTTTTTAAACTTCTAGAGAAATCTCAAATTGGGGCTTTTTTAAATTTCTTATCATTGCTTCTTTCTTGACATCTTCTTTCTCGAAACTGTCTTCCCAATAAATGTTGATCACCAAAATCTTTCATTCATAGATCCCATCGTTTCTTCCTCGACCTCATCCCCAGTCTCATCCTCGGGTGTGAGGTCCAGACAAAACTTTACCATCTCACCGCAAGGAAGTCATGAGGCGTTGCTGAACTAGAATTGAATGTTCTTCATCTTGTGTCTCTCACGTTATTTTCAAGGTTGGAAGAAGAAGAACCCTGTTAGAACTTGAGTGGTTTGACATGAACACCATGTACCTCCTTCACTTCCAAACCCTTAACTTTATTAGAATGAATCTGAGTTAGGGTCACAGTCTGCACATAGTTGTTAATCCTATCGTACATTAATTTGTAATCTTCATTCTTTTCATCGTCTAAAGAAATCGAACTGGGGCTTTCTCAGATTTATCATCATTGTTTCTTTCTTGACTTCTTCTTCCTCAGAACTGTCTTCCCGATCAAGGTTGATCACCGAATTCATTTTTCCAATGGTCCCATCATTTCTTCCTCGACCTCATCCCTGGCATCAGCCTCGGATGTGAGCTCTCAAGAAACCTTCACCATCATGCTGCAACAGAGTGGTGAGGGGCTACTAAATTAGAATTGAAATTTCTTTATCTAGTGTCTCTTCTGGCTCTTTTGCTTCATTTGGCACAGTATTTCTAGAGAAAATTATCATCTTTAGAGGTCCGTAGTAAGCAGCATCTTCATAGATTCCAACTTCATGCACGAAAAATATATGTAAATCTCGTTTAATGCACTACTCTTGACCACTATCATAGTACTTTATACACTAGTGCAAAGATGATGAAAGAATTTGGTACTGATGGATCTAGGAACGACTTAGTAGGGCATTGAAGGATGTCTTGAAATTTGTTATGTGGAATTCTGCATTTTCCTTACTAGATCACTGATCACCATAGGTAGTGTTATTGATATAATAGCTCTTGCCCCCCTGATTGAAGCTTCTTAGTATCATCTTGTCTGTTTAGTGGTCTCGAGCATCACTTTCCAAGTATGCTAAAGTTTGTAAGTTCATCACATTTATTGATGCTCCCTGATACACTAAAACTATATAACTTTTTAGACTCATATTTTGTACTTATTTTTTTTGATATTGCACTTTAATGGAAGGTATTTTGATGTTTTCTTGTAGGTTGTTGATTTTTAGGGCCAAAAGCAAAAGAAAGCAAAAAAGGATGAAATTTGGAGTCAAAATGATTTTTTTGAAGAAATGCTCAAGGTCGGCAGCGCCGATGACGCAGAATAATTAACGTCGAGATTTTTTACTCAATGCTGACAGCGCCAAATGCGGTGCAGACCCCGTTTCTAGAAGGTTTGATGTATTTGGATTATTTTTTGAAGAGTTTTTGGAGGCACCTCTTTGAGAACCGACCTTGGGCTCTATTTGGGGCTGAATTTCATCAAAAAAACACTCCTCTATGTTTTTCACTCCTCTACTTTCATTTTTTGCACCACATCATTCCATTCCCCTTAAATATTGGAGTCAATTAGTGATTTTGCTTTTATAGTTCAGAGTTTTTATGGTGAGATTTAGTGTGAAACTTTCTGTAATAATGTTGAAGAAGGAGAAAAGTGAGAGATATCTTCTTCCTGCATTTCTAAGGAAAGGCTACAAAGGATTTTCTTTAAGAAAAAGTTTTCAGATAAGTATTGTTTATTTATCAGTGTTGTATGAACTTTCTTTTAGATAATTTTTTAACTCCAAACTTAATTTACTTTTTGATCTGGCTAATTGAATTGTTAAAATGTGTTGTGAAACATATGATCCGGGAAATGAAATATGAGTTCTACAACAGAGTAAGGATCACATTTGATTCCATAAAAGAGAACATCGTTTATGAAATTAAGTGCGAATAAATAGGGAAATATTCTTTGTTGCGTGTAGAATTGGAGAAACTTTAGTGTGACAGACTAAAATCTTCAATTCAGTCTTAGTATTTAAAAACTGAAGCAAGAGCTAGCCTTCAGGTGAAGGGAAGTAGGAGCTCTGGAGTGGGAGCCGGTATCCTCATAGCCTAGCCACGGATTTAGGGACTAAACACTGAGATTAGCCAATAATTTTTTATGCACTGTATCAGGATAGAGAATTAAAATTTCTCCTATTTGGCACAATATATTTTATGAACATTTATCTCATCTCATTATACCATAGCCTTATTGTAGTGGGATTGATGTTTTTTCACATAAAAATATTTGTTACATTTCACATAAGAATCTCCGTTACATAAACATAGTTAGAAGATTAGTATTTACT
>NW_018165541.1:346619-375063 GCF_001263595.1 Phalaenopsis equestris
AAATTCAATTTTTATTACATCTCAACAATTGAATTTAGTGATAGTTATTTCAATTGACTTTATGTGAATTTCCTAGCAAATTTGTCATTTCCAATTTAAACCTTCCCCGTAGGATCGATATTTGGGGCTTAAAAGGAAAGTCTGTTATTACTTGATAATGATACTTATACTTGCGTAGAATCCGAATATTAATTGATTATATCTAATTAAATTTTACACAAACTATCACAACAAAAGGTTGGATCAGTTTTTGGCACTGTTGCCGGGGAAGGTAACAGTTGAATTAAATAGTTTTGATAAATTAAGAAATTTAGAGATAATATATATACCCTAAAAAAATTATTATTATTAAAAAAAATAAAAGAATAAAAAAAATTAAAACTAAAAATCCAAAAAGAAATATTTTCATTAGTGTTTTACTTTGCTTGCTTTATTTGTTTATGAAAAATATTAGATCTGAAGGTTTAGTACCTTACGATTCAGAATTAGAACGTACTATTAGAAAATTTTGAAAACAACAAAGAGAAATTTCCACATCATGCTTTACTAAATTCCCAAGAAAGATTTAAAGATCTTTTTAGGAAATTTCCACATCATGCTTTACTAGATTAGTTAATAATTTAAACATTTTATAATTAATTAGTAGGATCACTGAGATCTATTATAGATGCTGCTGCAAGTGGTTCATTAATGTCAAAACCTTTTGATGAAGGATATTCTTTAATTGAAGAAATGGCTACTAATATTTTTCAATGGCCCTCTGAAAGGGTAAATCCTAAGAGAGTAGCTAGTATTCATGATTCTAATGCAATGTCTATTTTGGCATCTCAAATCGCTGTTATTTCTAAAAAGATTGATCAAATGAGAATGAATTATTCTCAAGTACCCCCAATATTAGAGGAGAATTCACTAGGACAGGTTATTGATACTCAATCATCTTTTGAAACCTTAAACGCTATAGATAATCAAAATAACCATCCCTATTCTAACTATTTTAACCCTGGTTAGAAAAATCACTCTAATTTTAGTTGAAATAATTATAATAATTTGGTGAATCCATCCAGAAATATGAACAATCAAGGAAATCCTAATTTTTGACCTTAAAAAATCCAACCCTAACCCACTAGTTAAGGAAAATAAGTTGACGATGGAAGAAGTATTGTTGAATACGTGAAATCAAATACAGAATCAAAGGGCTACTATTAGAAATATTGAAAATCAATTAGGACATATTACTACTGCACTTAGTAATAGACCTTCTGGAATTCTTCCAATTACAGTGGAAGTTAATCCAAAAGATCAAAATAAAGAGCAAATTAAAGCTATTCAATTATGAAGTGGAAAAGAAGTTGAAGCAATGATCCAAAGAGAAACTGAAGTTGATGAAGAAAAGGAAGAAATGGAAAATTATTAACAGGAAAATTAACAAACACAGAGCCCTGTAGAAAAACCATTACCTCCGTTTCCTTATAGGCTAATACAGAAGAATTAAGATAAACAATTTACAAAATTTTTGGAAATCCTTAAGAAGTTAACGATAAATATTCCTTTCGTTGAAGCTTTGGAACAAATGTCAAGTTATGCTAAACTTATGAAGGATGTCTTAAACAAGAAAAGGAAGTTTACAGATCATGAAACTATTGCATTTAGTGAAGAGTGTAGTGCTATTATTCGGAAAAAGTATTCTGAAAAATTAAAAGATCTTGATAGTTTTACTATACCTTGTGTAATTGGAGAAAAGTTTTACGGAAAAACTTTATGTGATTTATGAGTGAGTATCAATCTTATGCATTTATCAATTTTTAATGTTTAGATTTGGGAGAAATTTCCCCAACTATTGTAACTCTTCAGTTAGCTGATTGATCAATAACTTATTCAAAATGAGTTATATAAGATGTGCTAGTAACTGGATAAATTTATTTTTCCTGTAGACTTTATAGTATTGGATATGGAGGAAGATAAAGAGATTCCCATTCTTTTTGGAAGACCATTTCTCGCAACAGGGAGAGCTCTAATAAATGTGCAAATAAGAGAATTAATGATGAGAGTTAATGATCAAGAAGTGAAATTTAATATAGCAAAAGCTATGAAATATCCTACAATAGAAAAAGATAATGAATGCTTTAGGATGGAAGTAGTTGATTATCTAAGTAATGAGCAGTTTAAGAACGAATTCGAAAATAAATTAAAACAAGGAGAAATTTTTGATACTAAAGATGAAGTAAGAGAAGAAGATTTAGATTATATTCAGGGTAAATTTGAAGCATTAGACTTGCTGGAAAATGATAGTAAAAATCTTATTCCTTCAAGTATTAAACCACCTGAACTTGAATTGAAGATATTACCTGCCCATTTAAAATATGTATTTTTAGGAGAGTGATCTACATTGTCTGTTATTATATCTCTTGAGTTAACTGGAATGCAGGAACAAAAGTTGATAGAGATGTTGAAAAGTATAAAAAGGCTTTTGGATGTTGGATGGACTTTAATTAATAGATATTAAAAGAATTAGTACTTCAATTTGTATGCATAGAATTTTATTAGATGATCAGTATGAACCTAAAGCAGATCCTCAGAGAAGATTAAACCCAATAATGAAATAAGTTTTTAAAAAAGAGATTTTAAAGTGGTTAGATGCTAAAATTATATATCCTATTTCAGATAGTACTTGGGTAAGCCCAATTCACTGTGTTCCGAAGAAAGGAGGAGTGACTTTTGAAGAAAACAAGAAAAATGAATTAATACCAATAAGACAAGTAACTGGTTAGACAATTTGTATTGACTATAGTGTTGACTTAGAAGGTCTCAAACTCTGAGCTGAAGCATACACCGAAGTTGTTTGAATCTGCTGTAGCATCTTGTTCGAAGATTTTTCACATGTTGTACTCCATCCATCATCAACTGCGTATGTGTCAATTGGAACAATATGATCAGGCAAAATGACATTAACAGAACTTCTTTCAGATTCTTTCATGTAATCTCTTGGGATTGTTATGTTCCCTCTCTTGAGGTTGGTCTTGAGCCAATTATTGAAAGTGAAGCAGTCCTCTATTTTATCCCCAAGAATTTGTGGTAACAAGCAATACAACAGATGATCCCTCTTATCCAATTCTTATTGCTTTCTAGGCTCTGGAAACAGAATATTAGACCTCTTCATTAGACTGTGGAATATCTTACCAATTGCCTCATCTTTAAAAGGTTAGACATTTCTCAGGAGCTCTGACGAGGTTTGTCTTCCTCCGTCAGATGATATCTCTCCTGAGATCACTGTTGATCATGTTGTGGTGGCAGTTGATAAATTTCTTGCGGTTGTTCTGTCTGAATCTTCATAAATCGCTTGATTTTATCTAGCATTGCAACAGTTTTGAATTTCTTCTCAAAATCTTTGATCGGTTTCTGCTTATCACACTTTTCTAGGAAATTGAGCTGCTTTGCCTCTTCCTGAAGACTGTTGGCCTTGCTGAGCCATTTCTCAAAGGTCATAATAGTAAAACTTTTGAGGAAAAATGATATCGGGCCATGGAAACTTTTTAGTAGAATCTCAATTACTTGTTGTTCTTGGATCTATCATTCACATTTCATACTTAAATTCCTCCATCGTAGAATATAGTCCACCAGTGCCCCATCTGGTTGTTATTTCTCGACCACAAGATCACCGACGGTGATAAGGTGTGGAACCCAAGCAAACCTCTTAGAAAAAAGGTTTTCCAATTCTAGGAAAGTTTTCCCGGAGATATTTGGCAACTCTACATATCAGTCGAAGGCAACCCCGGAGTGGCTGCTAACGAACTTACAGAACAACAAAGCATCATAACCCCACGCGTTGGAATAACTTGTGCTAAAGTGATTAATATACTGTCGGGGGTTCCCTATCCCTTTAAAACTCTTAAAAAGAGGTTGCTTAAAGTATTTAGGATATTGGACAACAAACACTTTGAGATAAGGTCTACCCTTCAGATTCAATTCCCCTCCTTTAGACTAGGCTAAGGCCTCTCACACCTGTTGTTATACTACCAGCTTAAGAACTATTTTTGGTATTATAATTTGGATGAAATACTTCTTCAGTTTCTCTTCTCTATTGACAAAAGTAAATTCTGTTCTTCAATTCATCATCTAGACAACTTCTACAGGCACTTCCTTCGGCAATTGAGGTTGGCTCTGAAGTGTAGATTTGGTGGCCATCATCTCTTCCATCCTCTTTTTCATGTGGCAATCATTTTTTCTTTCTGTTGGACGAGTATTTTAATTCCTAGGCCTATTATAGAGAGGATGAACCTTGAATCTCAACCACATTCATATCAGTAAACTCGTCTTCCATGTAATCAGCCAAAATTATCATCAGACGCATTCTTCTTATCATGAGACTATTACTTGAGATGTGTTCTCTATTTTTCCAACGTCGCCTCAATCAAATTTCCCTTAACGATCTTGAAATTTATTGGTGATAGGTTATGAAGCTTATCCTTTGAGGTATCAACAATCTCTTTATCCTCAAAACTTCTAATTTTGATCCAACTAGTAGTTATCTACTCGTCAATTTTAAGTCACCGCACCATCTTTTTTGGTGCTGATAACCTAGGCCCGGATGGCCTGCCAATAGTACCAACACCTCGATGAGTGGTGTGAACCTTAACATGAAGACTAGATACTAAGGTAGATGATCCATGATACCTAAAATAACATATTGTTTTAAGCACATATTTTATGCTTATTTTTGGTGATATTGCACTTTAAAGAAGGGTATGTTTATTTTTTTGTTGCAGGTATATCATTTTTAGGCATTTGGACCAAAATGACAAAAAGGATGAAATTTGAACCAAAATAGTGGATTTTGGGATTCTAGCGCATGATGCACCGTTTGACAGAGAACTGGCGCATGATGCGCTAGAGACTACTTTTGCAAATTAAGGTGATTTGAGACAATTTTTGTGAAAATTTTAAAATGGAAACTTATTCTACACACCTAATGGAGTAATTCAATGCATCTACACACTTTGGAAGGTTCATTAATGAAGGGATATGTCTCTTGGATCAAATGACACATCTTTGGAATTCAAAAGAGTTGACTTTTGGAGGGGAACTTTGAATTCTTTTTTAAAAGAAGGCAGCCCAAAATAAAATGAAAACTTCATAGAGAGGAAAGCCCAAAATAAAGAGAAAACTTCATAGAGAGGAAAGAGAGAGGGGAGAGAGAGAGAGAGATAGATAGAGAGAGAGAAAGTTGGCATGAGAGGCAAGAGGAGAAAAGAGGAGATTTTCTTCTAGGGCTATAAGTGGAGAGGGAATGTGATATTTCTTCTTCATTACACTTCTAAGAGAGAATTGAGTGGGATTGTAAAGAGAGAAAGGTTTGAAGAGAAATTCTAGGGGTTTTTTTATTCTTGGGGTTTGCTTGTTAAGGATTGTGAGATTGTGTCTTTTATTTCTTTTATTTCTTAAACTTGTTTTAATATATGAAATATGTGGCTTGTCGTATCCTTCTCATAAATTTTGAGCAGTCTTCTTTATCCTTCTCCCAACTTTGAAATATGGTTTTGTGAAGAAGTAATTTTTGTTTTATGGTTTTAATGTTAATAATTTGTGATGATTTGAACTCCGATCTTCATTTACTTTTCAATCTGGCCAATTGAAATGTTAAAACTTGTTGAGAGACATATGTTCTGAAAAGGGATATAATTTTCATAACAAAGGGAGAATCACATTTGATTTCATGGGAGAGTATGTCATCCATGGGATTGGGTGCAAACAAAAAAGTAAATATGCTTTGTTGGATGCAGAATTGGAGATTTTATGGTGACAAATTAAAATCCTCAATTTGGTCCAGTTGATCGGAAACTAATGGAAGATTGTTAGCCGTGAAGTGAGGGAGTATTGGGAGCTTTGGAGTGGCAACCGATATCCTCCCAAACTAACCATAGAAATAGAGACCCCTGAAGTGAGGGAGTATTGGGAGCTTTGGAGTGGCAGCCGATATCCTCCCAAACTAACCATCTGGATTAGTTAATGTTTTTTATAGCACTCAGAAGATGGTAAACTGGATTAGTTAATGTTCTTTATAGCACTTAGAAGATGGTAAGGAATAGGATTGCTCCAATTTGGTACAAAATAGTTTAAATATTTTTTCAAATGATTTCAATTTCTTCACAATCCATATTCTCATTATAAAGGAGAATGATGCTTTCTTAAATTTAAACTTTCCGTCGAAACAAAAACTTTGTTTAGTTTTCGTAATTTTACTTTTGAAAGTTAGTTCTTAGTTAGTTAACTTCGTTTTTCAACTGCATTTTACATAGCATTTACCTTAGTAGTTAATATTCAAATGTTGGACTTTACTTTTATTTTTGTATTTTTAAAATTTAAAATAATTTCAAAAACTTACTTAAAGGATTTTCCAACTTCCCTGTGGGATTGATATCTAGGATTCAATTAGAGCTCTTTATTACTTGAGCAATACGTATACTTGCATTGATTTTAACATGGATTTGGCAGTTTAAAATGAGTTTTAAAAGATAAACTATTTTCATAAAAGGTATTTTTCTTAGGATTATATTTCACATTTATTGTATAGCTGTCGTGTTGTATATCTGTCGTGTGTAATTTTGTAGTATTAAAAAATATTTGCAAAATTTACACACTAAATCTACCTGCCATCAATTATTTGGCGTCGTTTCCGTGGAAGTAACGAAAAGTAGTATTAGTAAGTATCTTATTTTATTTTTAAAATATTTAAAAAATTTAAAAAAAAAGTGTTTGTAGTTTAGTCTTGAACATTTTTTTATTTAAGTGTCTTTGCTTGTTTTTAATTACTTGCTTTGTTTGCTTATGCGTAGTGTAAGATCTAAACATTTAGTATCTTATGATTCTAAATTAGGGAGAACTATTAGAAAAATTCAAAAATAATGAAAAGAGAAAGATCATTTTAGCAAAATGGTATTCAATTTAAAAAATGTTGGAGATGAAAATGAAATTCATTAGAGACCTTTAAGAGATTATGTTAATCCTACAATAGATGAAATTCATTTGAGTATATAAAACCCTATTGTAGGGGCTAATTAATTTGAGCTTAAACTTGCTATTATCCAAATGGTACAAAACAATCAATTTGGAGGAAGACCAATTAAAGATCCTCCTAATTTACTCCTTGCTAGTTTTCTAGAATTGCGTGCTATATTTAAATATGATGAAGTGTCGAATGATGCTGTCATAGTTAGACTTTTTTCTTTTTCACTAAAGGATAAAGCTAAGATGTGGTTAAACTCATTAGCACCTGGATCTATCAGAACATGGGAGATTTATCACAAAAATTCATATCTAAATATTTCCCACCTTCAAAAACTGTTAAGCTCTGAAATGATATCACATCTTTTTTGTCAATTTGAAGGGGAATCAATTTATGAAGCCTAGGAAAGATTTAAAGATCTGCTTAGAAAGTTTCCACACCATGCATTGCCAGATTGGTTAATAATTCAAACTTTTTATAATGGGTTAGTTGGATCTCTTAGATCGATGATTGACGCTGCTGCTAGTGGATCATTAATGTCAAAACCATTCGATGAAGCATATTCATTAATTGAAAAGATGGCTACTAATAATCTTCAATGACCCTCTCAAAAGGTAAATCCGAAAAGAGTAGCTAGTATTCATGATTCTGATGCCATATCTATGTTAGCTGTCCAAATAGCTGCTATATATAAGAAGATAGATCAATATAGAATGAATTATTCTCAGACAACCCTGTGCTTGTGGAAAACTTATTAGGACAAATGATAGAATATCAATCTTCTTATGAGATTTTAAATGCAACAAACATTCGTTATAATAACCCTTATGCCAATTATTACAATCATTGATGGAAAAATCATCCAAACTTTAGTTAGAGCAACAATAATTTAAATGTTGCAAACCCATAATGGGGAAACAATACTTCGTACCCATTGAAAAACTCCAACAATCAAGAGAATCAAGCTTATAATTATTAATTTGCAGAGTAAGGAGAAAAAGTTACCAATGGAGGAATTGATTTTACAAATGTTACAAATGGGAAGTCAATTAGAAAGTCAAGGAGCTGCAACCAGAAACATGGAAAATCAATTGCAATGTATTGCTGCCACACTTAGCAATAGACCTCCGGGAACATTGCCTAGCAATTTTGAAGTAAATCCTAAAAATCAAAATAAAGAAAGAGCAAATTAAAGTTATTCAACTGAGAAGTGGAAAAGAATTAGAAAAAAAAGTTCAACAAGAAGTTGAAGTTGAAAAAGATGAGGTGGAAAATGAAAAATCTGGTGTAGATTTTCTTTTTGAAGTAGAAAGCCTTATTAAACCAATGAAAATCTTTCTAGAAAAACCACCACCCCCATTTCCTCAAAGATTGAAGCAAAAATACAGGGATAATCAATTTTCAAAATTTTTGGTAATTTTGATGAAATTAACGATAACATACCATTTGTTGAAGCTTTGGAACAAATGTCAAGCTATGTGAAGTTCATGAAGGATATACTAAATAAGAAAAGAAAGTTTGTAGATAATGAGACGGTTGCACTCAGTGAAGAGTGTAGCGCAATAATTCAGAAAAAGCTTCCTGAAAAACTTAAAGTTCCAAGAAGTTTTACAATTCCTTGTGCTATTGGCAAACGATTTTATGGAAAAGCTTTATGTGATTTAGGAGTGAGTATTAATCTTATGCGATTATCAATTTTCAGAAGGTTGGGCTAAAGAGATATTTTACCTACTACTGTAACTTTTCAATTAGCTGATCGTTCGATTACCTATCCTAAAGGAGTTATAGAAGATGTTTTAGTAAAGTTTGATAAATTTATCTTTCCTATGGACTTTATTGTATTAGATTTGGAGGAAGATAAAGAAATTCCTATCATTTAAGGATGACAATTCCTAGCCACTTGAAGAGCTTTGAAAGAAGTGCATAAAGGAGAACTAACTATGATAGTTAAAGATCAAGAGGTTACATTTAATATTGCAAAATCAACAAGATACCCTACAAAATAACAAGAGATTAAATACTTCATAATGGATTTTAACGAATATTTAAGCCTTGAATGTTTTAAGAAGACTTTTAAAAACCAATTTGAAAAAGAATATATGGAATATCTAGAAGAGGATAAAATTCATGATGACTCTATGGAAGTGAGTGAAGAGAATTTGGATTATGTTTAGGAAAAATATGTAATGTTAGATCCTACAGAAAATAACAAGAAGTTGTTTTCATTTATTGAGAATCCTCCTAAACTAGAACTAAAAACACTTACTACACATTTGAAGTACACATTCTTATAAGATTTATATACATTATATAAGCATTTTTAGGAGATTTATCTACATTACCTGTTATAGTATCCTCAGAAATAATTGATACACAAGAACAATAGTTGTTGGAAACTTTGCAAAGATATAAGAAAGCCTTTGGATGGACATCAGCTGATATTAAAGGAAGATCAACCTAAACCAAGAGCTGATCCACAAAGGAGATTAAATCCTATGATGAAAGAAGTTTTGAAGAAAGAAATTTAAAAATGGTTAGATGGTTGAATAATATATCCTATTTCAAACAGTGCTTAGGTATTCACTATGTTCTAAAGAAAGGCGATGTAACTGTAGTGAAAAATGAGCATAACAAATTAATATCAACAGGACCAGTCACTAGTTGGAGAATCTGCATAGATTACAATTATTACTGATGGAGGATCTCATTTTACTTTACCCTTTTTGGACCAGATTTTGGATAGATTAGTTGTGCATAAATATTTTTGTTTTCTAGATGGATATACCGGTTTTCACCAAATACCTATTGCTCTAAAGGATCAAGAGAAAAAAAACTTTACTAGTCCTTACAGATCATTTGCTCTTAGTCGAATGCCCTTTGGATTGTGTAATGCATCTACAACATTTTAACGATTTATGATGTCAATTTTCACTGATTTGATTGAGATGAGGATTGAAGTCTTTATGGACGATTTTTTTGTATTTGGAATTTTATTTGAAATACTTTTAAATCATTTAGAGCAAGTTCTGAAATGTTGTGAAAAGACTAATCTCGTATTGACTAATCTCGTATTGAACTGGGACAAATTTCAATTCATGGTTGCAGGAGGAATTGTGCTTGGACATAAAACTTCAGAAAATGGCATGGACGTAGATCCTATAAAAATAGAGGCTTTATCAAACCTACCTCCACCTACTACATTAAGAGGAGTTAGGAGCTTTTAGGACATGTTCGATTTTACAGGAGATATATTAAAGACTTTTCAAAAATTTCTAAATTTTATGCCAACTTCTGAGAAAAGATATAAAATTTGACGTTAATCAAGATTGCCTTAAAGCCTTTAAAAAGTTAAAGAATAGATCGATCACTACTCCTTTAGTGACTTTAATCAAGATTGCCTTAAAGCCTTTGAAAAGTTAAAGGAAAGATTGATCACTACTCCTTTAGTTGTTTCACTTGCTTGGGAGAAACCTTTTGAATTAATAAGCGATGTTAGTGATTAGGCTATTGGAGTTGTTTAGGGCAGAGATATGACAAGATTTTTAAAGTTATATACTATGCTAGTAAGACTCTTAATGATGCTCAGATTAATTACACCACCACTGAAAAAGAGTTATTACCCATTGTGTATGCTTTTGATAAGTTTAGATCATATCTGATTGGATCTAAATGTGTTATGCATACTGACCATTCGGATATTAAATATTTGATGCAAAAGAAGGATGCTAAACCAACATTAATTAGATGGGTACTTCTTATGTAAGAGAATGATTTTGTAATAGTCGATAAAGAAGTGACTGATAATCAAATTGACGATCATTTATTTAAGATAGAATAGGAAGAAATACTTGTTTGGAGAGAGAAATTAATGAAACTTTTTCTAATGAACAACTTTGTGCTATAAAAGGATGTGAAATACCTTGTTACGATGATATTATAAATTATATTGTTAGTGGTATTTTACCATATGAACTCACAAAATAGCAGGAAAAGAAATTTAATTATGATGCAAAATCATATTTTTGGGATGATCCACTTGGGATGAACCCTATTTTATAAATAATGTAAGGATTTAGTAATGAGACAATGTGTGATGTGTTCCTTATAAAGAAATTCATGAAATTATTCAGAAATGCCAAGATTCTGAATTTGGAGGTCATTTTGGAAGTGATAGAACTATTCATAAAATTTTGAAATCTAGATTTTATTGGCTCATTCTATTGAGAGATGTTAATATATATATATCAAAGCATGTGATCAGTGTCAGAGAGTAGATAATATTTTAAAAAGAAATGAAATGCATCTAAATTTTAATTTAGAAATTGAAATTTTTGATGCATGGGGATTAGATTTTATGGGACCATTTATACCTTTATTTATAAATATTTATATATTGATTAGAGTGGAATATGTTTCAAAATGAATTGAAGCAATTGCTTTACCTTGATGTGATGCTTGGAGTGTTTTAAAATTTTTTAATTAAAAATATTTTTACAAGAGCCGAGAGTAATCATTACCGATGGAGGATCTCATTTTAGGAATGCAACAGTTGCAAAATTGGTGGAAAAATATAATATAATGCATAAAATTTCAATTACTTATCATCCCCAGACTAGTGGTTTAGGAAAAGTATCTAATCATGAAATTAAAAGATTTTTGGAAAAAAGTGTTGATCCTAATAAAAGGGATTGGTCTACTAGATTAGATACTGTATTATGGTCATATAGGACAACTCATAAGACACCTATAGGAATGTCCCTATATAGATTAATTTTTGGGAAGAATTGTCACTTGTTAGTTGATTTGGAGCATAAAGTTTATTGGGCTACTAAAGAATTCAATTTTAATTTGAAAGAAAATGGTGAGAAAAGATTATTGCAATTTAATGAGCTTAAAAAATTAGAATTGAATCTTACGTAATGCAAGGATTTATAAGGAAAAGATGAAAGAATGACATGATTGGGAGATAATAAAAAGAGAATTTGAGCCTGGAAAATTTTTTTTATTATACAATACAAGATTGAAATTATTTCCTGGAAAATTTAAGTCTAGGTGGAAAATGACATTCAAAGTTATAAAAGTCTATCCTTACGGA
The DNA here is from genome assembly GCF_001263595.1 of Phalaenopsis equestris. NCBI lineage: Eukaryota > Viridiplantae > Streptophyta > Magnoliopsida > Asparagales > Orchidaceae > Phalaenopsis > Phalaenopsis equestris. The sequence continues at coordinate 358,715 of NW_018165541.1, forward strand.
GCAGTTAATATTGAAGACCCCAAGACTGAAAGAATATTTAAAGTGAATGGGCACAGATTGAAATCATATTTTGATGGTCAAAGACCAACTTATAAAGAGACTATAATGTTGGGTCACCCATAATAAGACTGGGAATGTCGGGTTGACGACATTAAACCAAGCGATTTATGGGAGGCAACCTATAATTATCGTTGTTTAGTTTGCATTTGAGTTTGTTGTGTTTGAAATATTTTACGTATTTTTATGTTTAGGTCTTTATGAAGTTTGTGTATTTAGAAACATCTTTATTTACCTAATTTTATGGAAAAATTGACAAATTATTTGATCGAAATCAAAATAGTGAAGATTTTAGAACTGGCAAATGATGCACCAGAAGCATCGCGGTACCAAAAATGATTAAACATGTCAAAAGGAAGTTTTTTGCTATTTTTGGTGATTTCTTCTCCATATAACCCCTAAAAACCGACTCCAGAACCTATTTTAGGGGGGGAAATGAAGGAAGAGTCACCGCTTTTAAAATCCTATGGCTTCCCACCATAAAAATTCCGCTAAATTTGAAATTTTCAACTGGAGAAAGTTCATCAGTTTTCATGCGCAGAATTTATATGATCAAGTTCTAGTGAAGAAGAGGCTAATCAAAGAAAGGGGATTTGTGAATTGAGGATTCAACACGTTGAATACTCAAGTGGAAGAGACTATTGCATAAAGGTACTACGAAGTGCTTTGCTACACTGCTGCCACTGTCGTTGTTCCTATAGTTGAATAATTTTATGCAAATCTTCATGGGATCAACCAAGGAATGATCTACATGCAACGCAGGTTTGTGTAGTTCACTCCTTCAAGAATAAATGAGATGTTTGTGATTGAGAATGTGCATATCTGCCATCATGCGAATTTTACCCTTATGAGAGATAATATGAATGAACTTACCACTACCGTATGGATGAAGTTGCAAATTGAGAGACCACAGATGATGGAAATGTTAGTTTTCCCTCATCATTTTTAAATCTAGTTTCAAAAGCCTGACATTTCTTCATTACATCGAAATTACTGCCCACCATGAAAATCAGTAAGGTAACTAAAGAGAGTCCATTATGAATTATTGTCTTCAAATTGGAAAACCTATTGATGTTGGAGCTATTATTATGAAATCGGTTTTTGGCTTGATTGTTAATGGATCTGCAACTGGACTAGGTCATCCATCCATTATTTTCCTGCTATCTTGTCAATCTCAAGTATCTTATGAAAGTTGGGAAAAGTGCTTCTTCCTTAGAAGCTGATGGATCTAGAAGTCTACAGCAACTGTTTTAGAATGGGAGAAGAAAATGATATGAATGTGTTGATGAATTAAGAATCTCAGAGTTCATCATGTGTTAGTGAACTTTTGAAGAAGATCAAGAAGATTGAAGAATTTGAATCTCATGCATGTGATTGGGAATATTACTGAAATGTTGGAATTACTGAAATGTTGACTGAAATGTTGGATCATCTAGATTAGAGACTAAAGGAACAATTTGAACATACTAGGCGTATTGAAGATGGTTTGGTACGTATGTTCAAGAAATGTTCTTAGATTAAGGAGGAAAATTCAACTGATGAATTTCCATATAAACCTTTCTACAACTCGTATTTGCACTACCAATCTATGGGAGATATCTAGGAGGACGATAGTGAAGAAGATGTTTGAACTTAATTTATGCGTGGAACTTCTATTTAGTACTGTTTGTTTTAGCTATTTTGTTGTGCTGGATTGCATTTCCTTTCTATTGTTGAACACTATCTATGTTTATGTTTTGAATTTCATGTTTAGATTTCAATGTTAGGATGTTTGTTTGCTTTAGAAAATTGAATTTGATGTTTATTGGCTTAAAAAATGTTAGTTTGTAATGGTGCGGATTTTATATATAAATGTGAGTTTTGTGTTTTATGAAAGATTGGGGTTTTTGTGATGTTTAATTATGCTTAGAAAGGTTTATTTGAGTAAAATAGAGCCTGACTTAAAGCAGTACTGAGCAGATTTCCACAGAAACCAAAATTTGGTGAATTTAAGCTCTTGCGCATGATGCGTCAATTTACAGAGACTTGGCACATCAGCGCATGATGCGCCAAAGGTCTGAACACGCTAGATCACTTAGTAAACCACAAAATTGCACGGACAAACTGCATTTTTGCTGCTTAAGTCATCTCCTATAGGGCATCACATTGTGAGCGAAAGAGAAGGATTCCGAGGCTAAAAACCATAGATTTCATCTTCTCTTGATAAGAGCTTCACTTTAAATTAGAAATTTTTTATTTTCACCATTGATTTATGAGATCCAAAATTTGGGATTTTTGAGGAAAAATTTAAAAAAAAACTCATGGTAAAAGGTTTCTTACCAAATAATCTTGCTTGAGGAGTTAGATTTTTGATTTAGCAATTTATTTGGAATTATTTGGATTTTCATACAATTTTCAAATGGCTCCCCGAGTTAAGAGAGGAAGGCCTTCCGAAGATTTTGATGCACGAAGATTTGTTATTTTTAAAGCCCAATACAGTTACAATACTCAAATGGAGACAAGAAAAATGATCCAAGAATGGGCGTTTGCAAACCCAAGTGACAAGATCGAGAGGCTGATTCTCGCCAGAAACTGGGAAAGATTTTGCTACTTCACTATCGTAGCAATTGTCCCGATTGTTCGGGAGTTTTATACAAACCTGTGGCTCATTACTGAAGATCACATCTTTGTTAGAGGTAAAAAAGTTGAATTTACTACTGATCGGATCAATACCTTTTATGGGTTGAGGGGTGTATTTTTTTATGAATACGCTGCATTCGTGATGACTAATTCATCACTGGATGAAGTGATTGCAATTTTGACTGATGGAAGAGGAGAGTGGAAGATTAAGAATAAGAAGATAGTTAACTTCCCTGCTTCCATGTTGATTATTAAGTCAAAAGTATGGCACCACTTCATTTCTATCAGACTATTGCTAATAAATCATTTTGCAGATGTTACAAAAGACAGAATCTATACTAAACTATTGAATTCAGAACAAGAAAGCAATAGATGTTGGAGCACTTATAATTCAGCATGCTCGACATATAGTTGGTAGTTCTACAGCTAGTGGTTTGAGATACCCTGCTCTGATTTTCACTCTATGTGAACAATCAGGAGTAGAGTCCTATAGAAATAAAGAAGGATTACAGCCATAGAATCCAAGAAATGAAGAAAGATTACAGCCACAGAATCCAATTAGGAGGCAAATGATTCAAAGAGTGGAATCATTTATTGAATCTAGAAGTGGAGGAAGATATAGGCCTTCTGCATTTGCTGCTGGGGAGTCTAATTCTCGATCCGCAACACTTGAAGATATTATGAACCAACTGATGATTCAACAGATGGACATAAATTAATATTCAAACTTAGTTGGGAGAGATAGGAGCAAGAAGTGCTTATATTGATGACTATCAGCAGAGGAGAGTTCAACATAATATTGATTTTGAAAATGCTATGGTAAGACATCTTAGGGGTCAACCTAATGTAGACTTTTCTGCTTGCCCTAGTTTCACTCCCTATGCTCTTATTCATGATGAAGAAGATGAAGATTTTGATAATGATGAGGAAGGAGATGAGGATTGTTTTTTATGAATTTAGCTTAGTGTGTTATGATGTTTATCGTTATTTGTGATTGTATTGTGATGAACTTTTTTTTGAAACTTGTTGTAGTAAAAACTTTTATGTTGTGTTGTGAACCAAATCAGTAAAGTAACTGTAAACTTTCACTTTTTCTATATTTTTAGTATTTTTAAGTTTAGTTTTTCAATTTTTGCATTTCTGTTTTTAATTCTCAACAAGTTCTTTAGAATATATTATGTTTTATTTAATGCTTTAAAGCCTGTATATAATTTTACATTTAGTACCTGCAGTATACCAGAGCCTAGTTCATAGTCAGAAATCCTCTACAGGTCAGTTTTTATTTTCATGCATTTACTATTTTCTTTCACCTACTAAATTTAATACTAAATTTTTTTTTTAAAACCACTTAAAAACTTAAGTTTGGGGGAAAGAAAAATTTATTTTGAAAAGAAGTAAACTAACTTTTATTTGTTCTCAATTAACTATATTTTCAAAATTAATTTTACATGGTATGGGATATTAAGATTTAACTTTTAATGACTATGCTTATGTTTATTAATTTATAAATATTGTGGTAAATTTAGGTAAAAAGTTTTTAATAATGAAGGTCAATTTTAAAGTTAAAGATATTTGGTATGACAGGATATGATTATGCCTTTATATTTAAAGTAAAGGAAGTTGTATTTTTGAAGTGTTAAAAATTTTGGAGTTTCATGTAAAAATGAAAGAATTAGACTATATGAAAAATCAAAAACTAATATGAATTTATAAAGGAAGAAAAGTATAGAGTTTTAGCTTTAAGAAGAGGATAGTGAAGTTCAAAATTATTAAAGGCTATCAAGATATAGTAGTCCTCACTTGAAAAAGAAAAAAGAAAAGAAAAAGAAAAAAAAGGATTGAAAAGATACTAAAAAAAGTTGAAAAGGGAAAAAAAAGGGAAAAGAAAAGAAAAGAAAAGAAATATAGGTGAGGAGAAGCTTGAGAAAAATTGGCTTCATTTGAATCAACTTAAGGAAGGAGCTTTATTACATTTTCTAAACTTATATTGGAGTATTATTAGCATTCCTAGTAAAGTTTTTATGAAGTTCTTTTTCATATGAATGTTCTAAATGTCCTTAATATGTCAGATTGCAATTCTTCTTGAAACAAATAGAGATTCAGAAACCTTAATTTGATTATTAAGTATTCCTAGACTTAGAATTTGAATCTAAGTTATTAAAGGTTTTTCTTAAATTTTGTTACTCTATTTATTAAACTAAAGTATAGAAGTTATAAGTTAATATCTATCCTAAGTGTCACTCGAGGACAAGTAACATTTAAGTTTGGGGGATTTTGATACAACAAAATAATATAGTATTTATAAGCACATATTTTATGCTTATTTTTGGTGATATTGAACTTTAAAGAAGGGTATCTTCATGTTTTTACTGCAGGTAGATCATTTTTAGGCATTTCAAGCACAATAGCAAAAAGGACAAAATTTGGAACCAAAATAGAAAATTTTGGGATTTGGGTGCATAATGCGTCGTTTCACAGAGAACTAGTGTATGATGGCCAGATCGGAGCATGATGCGCCAGAGATGACTTTTTACAAATTAAGGTAGTTTGAGATGAATTTTGTGCAAATTTTCAAAGGGACACTTGTTCCACACACCTATTGGAGTAATTCAACGCATCTAGACACTTTAAAAGTTTCTTTTATGAAGGGTTATGTCTCTTGGATCAAATGACACATCTTTGAAATTCAAAAGAGTTGGCTTTTGGAGGGGAATTTTGAATTCCTTTTTAAAAGGAGGGAGCCCAAAATAAATAAAAGACTTCATAGAGAGAAAAGAGAGAGGAGAAAGGGAGAGAGAGAGAAAGTTGGCGTGAGAGGCAAGAGAAGAGAAGAGGAGATTTTCTTCTAGGGTTGTAAGAGAAGAGCAAAGGTAAAAGATATCTTCTTCATTAGACATCTAAGAGAGAATTGAGTGGGATTGTAAAGAGATAAAGGCTTGGAGAGAACTTCTGAGGATTTGATTGGGAAGGATTTTCTTAGGAAGGATTGTGAGATAAATTGTGTCTTTTATTTCTTTTGTTTTGTAAACATGTTTTTATATATAAAATCTATGTTTTGTCGTATCCTTCTCATAAATTCTGAGTAGTTTTTTTTATCCTTCTCCCTACTATGAGATATTTTTTCAGGAAGAATTGATTTTATTTTTTTACGGTTTTAAATGTTAATAATTTGTGATGATTTGAACTTCGATCTTTATTTAATTTTATATTTGGCCAATTGAAATGTTAAAACTTGTTGAAAGACATATGTTCTTAAAAGGGATATGTTTTCTACAACATTGGGAGAATCACATTTGATTTCATGGGAGAGTATGTCATCCATGGGATTGGGTGAAAATAAATAGGGAAATATACTTTGTTGGATGCAGAATTAGAGATTTTAAGGTGACAGATTAAAATTTCCAATTTGGTCCAGTTTATTGAAAACTGATGTGAGATTGTTAGCCTTCAGGTGAGGGAGTAGTGGGAGTTCGTGAGGGAGTAATGGGAGCTTTGGAGTGGCAGCTGATATCTTCCCAGCAAGGTTGTTAGCCCTGAGGTGAGGGAGTAATGGGAGCCTGGAGTGGCAGCTGATATCTTCCCAGCAAATTAGGGACCAAACTTTAGATTAGTCAATGTTCTTTATAACACTCAGAAGAGGGTAAAGAATATGATTGCTCATATTTGACACAAAATAGTTTTTATATATTTTTTCAAATAATTTCAATTTCTTCGCAATGCAGATACTCATTTTACAGGGGAAGGATGCTTTCTTAAATTTGAACTTTCCCTCAAAAAAAAACTTTATTTAGTTTTCATAGTTTAATTTTTAAAAGTTAGTTTTTAGTTAGTTAACTTTATTTTTCAACTACATTTTACATAGCATTTACCTTAGTAGTTAATAATTAAACTTTGCACTTTACTTTTATTTTTGTATTTTTAAATTATTTTCAAAAACTTAAGTAACGGATTTTCCAACTTCCTGTGGGATCGATATCTAGGACTCCATTAAAGTCCTTAATTACTTCAGCGATATGTATACTTGTGTTGATTTTAACGAGGATTTGGCAGTTTAAAAAAAGTTTTAAAATATAAAATTTTTTCATAAAATGTATTTTTGTTTGGATTATATTACACATTTATTATAAATTTGTCATGTGTAATTTTGTAAAATTGAAAGATATTTGCAAAATTTACACACTAAATCTACCTGCCATAAATCCAGCTTCTTTACTCAATCCTTTCCAAGGGGAATGGGGTTTTGTTTGAGGAACTAGTCTTAGTTTGAGGTTGGCCTTAGTAGGTACTCATCCCATCCTTCTAAGATTCTCATTGACTGGGCAGTTTTCCTTTACTTCTATCCTCTTGATTATAGTCTTTAATCGAGCCATTGGTGTAGCCTTAGTCTTCCCCCCTACCCTCATTTTGGAAAGGTCGAGGTGGCGTAGCAGCAATATTTTTAGGATCTTCCTAATCATGGGCAATATAAAATTGGTGGAATCTACTTCCTCCCAGCTGTGGTGAAGTCCCAGGTAATCCAAACTCGTCCTTTTCATCCCTTGTAGGGTTAAAATCTTCAGAAAATTTCATCTACTTTTCTTAGCAACCTTCCTGTTCTTATTTCTCCCATGTGCTCAGGTTAGAGGTGTGCACCTCGAGCTAGATCCTACTTCAAACACGAAAGGTTTTTCAGGGAAAGTTGAACCCCCCATGGTGACACGTTCATCATCCACTTGAACACCGTTTCCCTTAAATAAGGTAGGAACGGTGATAGGTGCAGTGACGACTAGACCGATAGGGGTAGCAACAACCATCCTGGGGGTACTTCCCACGACTTTATAGAAATGACAAAATTCTTCTCAAATAACACCCTCTTCAAGGGGTAAAACTTTTGTGTTGACTTTAGGTTAAATTCCAATATCGACTCAACAGTCTCAGGCGTCCTAGTTCTCAACAAGGTGCCAGAAACATCTACAAACTTGATCTCAGTATTGTCAAACCCTTTCCTGAAACGAACGACTGCTCCATCGGGAAGCTTGCTCTTATTGACAGCCAAGTTCAACTCAATAGTGAAAGAGGAAATTAACTTTGACACATACATCTTCTACTACATAGAGGATTCAAAACGATAATCTCATCATGTGCTTGCTTCCGTTGTAGCAATCTTATGACAAAAAGAGCTTAAGCAACAAAAATTATCTGAAATCATTTTTATTTATCTCATTTGAATTCATTTATGTTGTAAAGTATTCAAATTTCATCGGGCATTAATTTATTCATTATTATTAGACGAAAGGTTTTTAAAGTGGAGAATTGGCATAATTTGTCGAAAACAAACCTCCCACAAGGGAGAAATAAGGAGAAACTAAGGACCTAATCTGAACCATAGGTGAAGGGTAGACTTTGTACCAAACTCACTTTAAGAGATCTGCTCCTAGGGCAACACCTACTGGGGGTCCACCTAAATTTTGGGAGGTGGGAGGATTTCAGAACCCCTCTGTTTAGGGGTGTCTAAACAATGGCTTCAAAATCCAGGAGGAGTTGACTGCACCTGCTCAAGACAAAAAATGAGCGAGGTACACGAACAAAATAATAGTAGCTTTGTCCAAGAGTGACATGGACACACTACCAATTTATGAAAGCAAAACTATCTAATAATTGAAGGAGAGAGGAACAAGTCCCTAGTGGAGTCGCCAGAAATTTTTGGCAGCCAACATGAGAAGTTGTTGGTTTAAAATGTATTTAATTTAACATATATTTTTTCTTTAATTTTTAGAAAATTAGTATTTTAATTTTGAAAAGAAATAACATTTTGATTTTGAAAATATGAGATCAAAACGATCACATATATTTGATAATTTAAATAAACAAGTGCAACACCGCAAGTGATATAACTATCCTAGGGAATAGACATTACTTGATAGTGAGACTCGATTAAATAAACTATAGAATGTATGCCATCTATTTTAGTCTACAAAACCCTTTTATGTTGACCAACAAGTTCTCCTATTTAATATAGAATATTAAATAGGGTTTATATTAGGTTGGGTTACAAAGTTCTCTATAGAGGCAAGCACATATAGATAATTACATCTTAAATAACCCATGTTACTTAAGAATACTCTTGATTCAGATCTATGGTTTTCCTCTTAAGAATTTCAACGTTTAAGTTTTCAAGATTGGACATTGAAAATCCAAGAGAGAATGGATCAAGTAAGAATAGTTATTTTCAGGAATCCAATAGAATGTAAGGTAAAATATGTCACTAATTCGAGGGGAACCTTAGTGACTTCTCAAACTATCCTACTATTTGGCTTCAATTTTAAGAATATATTATTTGATGTTTCATCATTCCAGTTTTATTTTTTAGATCAAACTATCCTACTGTTTGGCTTCAATTTTAAGAATATATTATTTAATGTTTCATCATTCCAGTTTTATTTTTTAGGGCTTAAATTTGCATGACACAGTCATATAAATAGCCTGGAAGATAGGAGGGTTTATGTCATAACAGACGACAATCTCAGAGCCTAAAGCTAGTTAGGGTATAAATTGCACAACATGACTGTTCGAAGACCTACAAATGAGTTGATGATTTATGTCTCACTAGAAGAGCTACCTCAGAATACTATGGCTTGTTATTTAATTCTAAGGAAGATTCATTTTGTAGATCTGCTTTCTCTTTATGAGGTTGTTCTTTTGTACGATTTTATCATGCTGCCCATGGTGTTAGCTCCAAATTCCTCGTTAAAGTGACAACTCTAGGGTCAAAGTTTAGGGTTTTACAGTTTTCGTATCAAGTTTGTTATCAGTCAAGTATAATGGGAGGGTGTTAACTTTGATTATAGTGACACCAGTCAGAATCCCATAGTTCCCTCATTCTAGCACAACTATTTTGTTTTGAATTTACTTAGTCTTAAGTGAATTGTTAAACTCATTTAAACTGGGGAGATCTCATTAACAAATGTAGATTACCTCATTCATGGGACTCCTGTAAATTTAAAAGATTGTATTATGTTGTTTATTTGCTTTTCAAGTGATTAGGTTTAATTTTTAAAAGATTTATATTAATTTCAAATTTTTTTTTTAATTTTTGAAAAGCGGTATGACCAAGCATGCATAATACATTAAAGCAGCAGTAAACTGCAGAAGTAAAATAAACTGTAAAGGTGTACTTGTAATCTTCTCGCTGCTCCCACTGAAATGTTAGTCTTTGTAATCATGTATATACTACAAAGTAAAACAATTAGTGCTACATGAACAAGTAGTATTGAAGCCTTAATTTATTAAGTTCAAATGAGACCCCAAATCATAACTTGAGTGGTCCTTAAAAGTTATTAAGGATGATTTTCTTGAACAAAGCATAATAGGTTCAATTGTTCTTCAAAATACCTAAAATTTTATAAAAGTTTTTAAGGCATCGCCTTAAGCAATTTTTAAGAATCTTTTAAACTGTTTCCAATTCAATTGAACTTATTACATTGATAAATAGGTCTCCAAAAGCTTATTAAGTTTAAGTTGTGCTCAGTTTTATATCTCAATTCACCCATGAGAGAGGGGTCAAGCAAGCTTGAGTTTGTAGTATTTGAAGGGGATTAATTATTTTTTTTCTTCCAAGTAATCCTCTAGTGTCTTTAGATAAACTAAGCTCACTACAAAGCTCAAAAGATAATAGGGTTGGATGTGTAATTTTAGAGAAGGTCACATTAAGAACATTTAATTAAAATATTAACCTATAACTCAACCATTCGTTTGGGAGTCTAGATTAGTGAGTTACCAACTTTCAAATTCATGTCCCAAACATTTAGATCATTCGAATTGGTTTCTTCTTCCAAAGTTTAACAATATGAATAATTACAATTCTACCCTTCTTTCTAAAAGTGAAGGTTAATTGGTTTCTACCTCTTACCCTCATGTTTCAATCACCTTCGAATATTTTTTCTACCTCTTACCCTCATGTTTCAATCACCTTCGCATATTTCTTAGGATCAAAATAATATTCTTTAAGCTTTTAACCCATCCTAAATTTTAATAAGAGGCAAAATGTTAGGTCTTAGGATCAAAATAATATTCTTTAAGCTTTTAACACATCCTAAATTTTAATAGGAGGCAAAATGTTAGGAATTACAATTTTACCCCTAAGGCTCTTATCTTCATAAATCTTTTAAATTAACTCACATGGGCTTCAAAATTTTGCTGACCTATTTCTCTTGGGTTAATTGAACTACCAGAGAAAAAATCACATTTTCTTTTCTTATTTTTTATTTTTTTTAATTATTTTAATCCCAAAATGGGAATTTCTAAGGTTAATTCATTTAATTAGACATGGCAAAGTTTTCACCCTTAGAAAAATTATTGAGCTTCACCTAGGATAGAGGACCACTTGGGCTCATTTTCATGAATTCTAGAAATAAATTTTAATTTTTATAATTAATTATTTATTTTGGTGCTAATAATATAGAAAGTACATTTTATTTTAGAAATTTATTTTTATATTTTTCATTGATCTCTCTCACATTAGGGAACTCATAGAAATTTATTTCAAAATTTTTTATTTATTTTATTTTATTATAAGTTTTTAGAGAAAAAATTAGAAAAAATATATTTTTAACATTTAAAAATGCAAATCTATTTTTAGAAAATTAGGAAAAATCTTCTAATGGAGCCTAAGTGACCAAGAAATAATTTGTGATTTTTTTTGTGAATTTTTTTTTTTTGTTTTTTGTGCTTTTTTTAATTTTTTTTAATTATTTAAAATTGAAAAAAGGTAGAAATTTGACTTTTTTTAAAAATTCAATTTTTTCTTCATAGATGTCTATGGTCATGAGAAAAACAGAGAACCACTTTTCATAATTTTTTTTTATTAGAAAAACAGAGAACCACTTTTCATAATTTTTTTTTTATTTATATATTTTTATTATAATTATTTTAGTACAAAGGTCTTATTTACCTTCAATAATACACTTTACTGGTTAAATTAATTTAAAATTGTTTTACATTTTTACAGAGTCCTGATGTGATCATGAGCCTCAATGTGGATAAATTTTTATATTTTTTGGATTATGTTTTATTTATTTAGTTTCTTGTGGGTTTTAATGACTTAAATTAGTAAAATGCATTTTAAAGACATTTAAACTTATGTTTTATTTTTCTCATGATTCTTTAACAACAATGAACCTATCAAAAGAAACCTCATAATTTTATGATGTTTATTTTAATTTATATAATTATTTTAAGCAAAAGGGATGAGTGAACCTTGAAAATTAGGGCATACCACGTTAGGGGTGTTCTTTGACTTTGGAAAAATTAGAGCACTCTCCTAATCAGAGAGAGAATAAACCCTTAAAATTTCATATCATGATGATTAATATTTAATTATCTATGATTTAATGAATAGTATTTAATGGATTTAATCATAAATAAAAGGCAAATAGTTTTTTCTTTTTTGTCCACATGATACTCTTCTATTCTTTGAGCACGGGAGTATTTTTATTTATTTTCTGATTTTTCTACACCAAGTTATGAATTTTCAAAGTTTTTTGGATTATTTAAATCATTTAAATCCTAATTTCCTACTTATCTGACTCAGTGTCACGCCATCTTATGATGACTCCAAAGCTCCACATGGCGCGCTCCCATTTGATTTTTCCCTCGACGTCAGTGCTGACTCAGCCCGAGCTCTTTGTTCCCCCTCCTCATCCGACTCCTCCTCCACCGTCCAATGGATACACGCGTAAATGATTGACATATGTTCATCATCCCCAAGTGATCTACCAGAGAATTTTTCGCACTAAAATGCTTTGATCTCACTTGATACTCAACCAATTCACTCAATTTTTTTTTATAGCTTCATCTAACTGAAACAAGCACATCCATATAGTTAAATGCATATGAAAAATAAGCTCACTTCACAATTGATGAAACCAAGCATGATTTTAAAGTTAGTGACCTATACCTTTGCCCAAGAGGTGAGGCCTCGATTAGGTTAGTTGTAGGTGTTTGATGTGACCTCACGAAGCTCCTCTAAGTACCAATTTTAGTTGAGGCTGAGCCCAGGTAAGAGTTTGATCAAGGGGTGATTTTAGTTTGGTCTAGGAGTGGGTTAGGTGCTCACAATGACAGTGTTTTGATGGGGAAATTCCTCATTTAGTATGGGGAAGCTTTTCGAGCTATTAATTTAATGTTTGGTGGGGTTACATAATAATCCTTGGATTTAGGTGATTAAATTAAGCTTAGACAGTGAATTTGAGTGGTTGAAAGTGGTGGGGTTGAACTCAAGCAGGTTGGAGGAAGCTTTGAGAGCATTTTGGAGAAGTCTTCCTAAGGAATTGATAGAACTCTCTTCATGGCCAAGAGAGGGGTTGTTTAAATAGAGGGAAAATTAGAGCTTATTTGGCCAAGCCTTGGGACGGAGAAAGTTTCTTAGGTGGAGGGATGAGCGGCACAATTCACCAATGGGGGTGAGCCACATTGGACGGGTAAAAATTAGGTTTTGATCCAAGCATGACTTTTTCAGTTTTGGGTTTTCTAGTGACTAGGCTAACTGACCAGGCCTGGGGAGGTGGCTAGCTGGTTGAGAGAAGGTCAGGGAAGGTTTAATGGAGATTAAATTTGAGGTTTGATAGCTGATGGCATGGAGTAGAGAGCTTGGGCAAATTAAGAGATGGTTTTACATAATTCAAGGGACGCTTGGTCAATGCCTCAAAATTGGGTCCTTAGCTGATGTGATTAGCATCCTAGGAGACTAATCATGGCAAGAAATCATTAAGTTTGGTTAATTTCAAAGTGGATTAATTTGGATTTTTAAATTGGGTTTCACTTAGGCTTGGTTTAAAAATTGATTGAAAGGTCCAATTGGTGTAAGGGATTTTCATGAAAAATTCAGGAAATGAAATGGTGGGAGTTGCATTGATTGAAGGCTTCAATTTAATGGAGTTTTGTTTTGGGGTCAATTTTGGGGCCATTGGTTTGGGATTGGATTTAGGTTAGGCTAGGGTTTGGATCTAGACTAATTGAGGGTTCAAATTAGTCTAGGGGAATGTTATGAAAAGTTTAGGATTCAAAATTGAGGGAATTAGATTGTTTATGGGATTCAATTTGATGTAATTTGGAGGTAACGTCAAATTGGAGATTTTGGCCAAAAATTGAAATTATGGTTTGCTTGTTGGTTTGCTTAGGCTCCAATGTGGTGTAGATTTCAGTTGGACAAGTTGATGTTCAATTTGGGTTTGAAATTGGGTGAGTTTGAGGTGAATTTTGTGGAAATTGGGGTGAATTTGTGGAATTTGTGCCTTTAGGGGAAAATTTGGGAATTTGATCAAAATTGGTCAATTTTGTCAAATTGGGCCCATTGGGTGGTTAGATTTGGTTTAGAGGTGGTTTGGAATGATTTGGGAGGTTTTGAGAATTTTTTGGACATGAGGGCTGTTTTGTTAATTTTGGCAAATTTAAGGGTCTATTAAGAATTTTGGGGAAATTGGGGTATGTTGGTCAATTTGGATGGTTTGAAGTGGTTTGATATGTTTTTTTGAAAAAATTTAAGGATTTGGGCCACTTTTGGAGTTTTAGGGTTCCAAGGGCAATTTGGTAATATGGAGAAGTTTGGGGCTAAAAGACCAAAATTGGATATTTAGAAAGTATTGAAATTCATTGAAGATGACAATCACAAGGTTACCTTATTCAAGCCATGAGACCAAGGGGACGCTTGTTTTGGACACTTCATGTTTGGCCTAGCCACCCTAGCCAAAGGACTAAGATCTTGGGGACCACCCACATGAGTTATCAAAAGAGCAAAAGGAAATATGTTCAATGGGTGTAGTTTCACGATATTAAGACATGTGGAGAATTATGACATGCTTGAGTGTGTGAGATACCAAACCCTAGCCACCCAGGGTTACCCTAAGTTTGAAAGTCTTATGAGGACTCCTCCTTGAATCCTCACATATTGGTCTCAACCTTCCAAGTGCTTGAGGTTCATGATCATCCATGTGGGTTCCAAAGAGAGAGAGAGAAAGTGGTTTAAATTTTAGTTTTGGTGGGTTCCATCTCTAGCTTTCTAGGATAGTCAAAAGGAATTGGTTTAAATTTTAGTTTTGGTGGGTTCCATCTCTATCTTTCTAGGATAGTCAAAAGGAAAGTCTTATGGCTAGATCCTAAGCACTAAGAGGAAGAAAAGACCTCACCAAAATTAAGGACAAAAATCATTTTATCAGTCATAAGCTCCTGCGTGTCGATGTCCAAATATAATAACATCCGTAGACTCATTATTTTGACTGACGCTCCTTAATCTACTAAGGCACTTGAAAGTAAAAATCTGATGATGTTGATGGAAATGTAGAGCGATCGATTCTGGTTGGTAGTACCAAGTAGCAAGTCTTCATCGGTGAAGGTTACCACAGGTTGTTCCTTTAACAAAAATACTTCATCCGAGGATGTGCTAGCCAACTTTGCTAAATAAATTTCTATATCATGTAAAGCCTTGATCAATTCTTCTCTCATCTCCATTAACTACATCAGAGTATCATGAATGCTTAGCTTGCCTGATGATGCAAGGGGTAGATTTAGTGTGAGAATTTTGTAAATATTTTTCAATATTACAAAACAACACACGACATATATATAATAAATATGCAATATTTATTATAATAATTTATCTTTTAGAGCCCTTTTTAATTTATATTATCCCAACAAAAATACTTTTAATGAAAATAATTTATCTTTTAACACTCTTTTTAAACTGCGAAATCCCCTTAAAAATCAACGCAAGTATACATATCGCTCATATAAAAAAGGAGTCTAATGGAGTCCTTAATATCGGTCCCATAAGAAAGTTGGAAAATCCTAATAGTAAATTATGAAAATTATTTTATAATCTAAAAATATAAAAAAAAGGTAAAGTAAAGTGCGAAGTTTGAAAATTAACTACTCAATTGAATGTTAATTACAATGCAGATGTAGGACTACAAAAGTTAAACTAAACTAAATACTAAACTTTCAAAAGTAAAATTGTGAAAATTAATAAAAGGTTTTGTTGTGACGGAAAGTTAAAATTAACCAAAAACATCACTCCCCTTTATAATAAGTATATGGATTGTGAAGAAATTAAAATCATTTGAAAATATATATTAAAACTATTTTGTGTCAAACAGGAGTAATCATATTCTTTACCCTCTTCCGAGTGTTATAAAGAACATTGACTAATCCAGAGTTTGGTCCCTAATTCTGTGGTTAGGCTGAGAGGATTCCAGTTGCCACTCCAAAACTCCCACTACTCCCTTACCTGAGGTCTAACAATCTCGCATTAATTACCAATCAACTTGACCAAATTGAGGATGTTAATATGTCACCTTAAAATCTCTAATTCTACATCTAACAAAGTATATTTTACTATTTACTTGCACCCAATCCCATGGATGACATACTCTTCCATGAAATCAAATGTGATTCTCCCTAAGTTGTAGAAATCATATCTCATTTAAGAATATATGTATCTCAACATGTTTTAACATTTCAATTAGCCCGATTGAAACGTAAATGAAGATCAGAGTTCAAATCATCACAAATTATTAATATTTAAGACTATATAAAACAAAACCTACTCTTCACAAAACCATATCTCAAAGTAGGGAGAAGGATAAAGAAAACTACTCAGAATTCATGAGAAGGATACGACAAAGAAGGATACGACAAAACAT